>NC_133617.1:535868591-536168591 GCF_048593235.1 Sminthopsis crassicaudata
TAGTTAACTGATTAGGATGATTGTGGCAAATACAAGTTTGATTTCTGAATCATCTTTATAAACTTTTGATTAATGTGTATTTGTATTCTGTGTTTAGAATTTATTTGTTGAAACAAGTAAACCCCTGTCTCATACCTGATTCATATTGAATACTGGGTCTGTTTTTAGTCCTCAGTACTGGTGAGATGCTACATAGGAGACTAAACCTGAACCACAAGCAATTTGCAATATAATAAACTAAAAACAGTGAAAAAGGGAACTTTTCCATAGTCAGTAGAGAGCAGATTCCCATATGACTGAAACTAGTCATCAAATGGATATATCCATATAAGATAGATCTCTTGCTATATAGAAAGAAAGAAAAGTGCCTCAGTCCTCAAGGTCCAACAATGGTTTTTATTGTTAGATCATAATCAAGAAAACTATTTGAAAGCCAAAGTTGCACATGATTCAGGGAGAAATAACATCATATTTATATTTATGAGTTTGTAAATAAAACCTTCTTAAGATTATTTTTTCTACATTTGAGAAATTAGTATAATGTCTTCAATTAATTTGTAGAAACCTTTATTACGGTCTGAGTTCATTTAGAAAGGACAGCAAAAGAGTATATGCACTTTAAATTATAAGGAGTGCAATTTCTCAACATCATATGCATAGGATTTTGGATTTTATATATATATATATATATATATATATATTTTTATAATATTATCCCTTGTATTCATTTTTCCAAATTATCCCCCCCTCCCTTTATTCCCTCCCCCCGATGACAGGCAATCCCATACATTTTACATGTGTTACAATATAGTCTAGGTACAATACATGTGTGTGAATATCATTTTCTTGTTGCACATTAATTATTAGATTCCGAAGATACATGCAACCTGGCCAGACAGATATTAGTGCTAACAATTTACATTCACTTCCCAGTGTTTCTTCTCTGGGTGTAGCTACCTCTGTCCATCATTGATCAACTGGAAGTGAGTTGGCTCTTCTTTATGTTGAAGATTTCCACTTCCATCAGAATACATCCTCATACAGTATTGTTGTTGAAGTGTACAGTGATCTTCTGGTTCTGCTCATTTCACTCAGCATCAGTTGATTTAAGTCTCTCCAGGCCTCTCTGTATTCCTCCTGCTGGTCATTTCTTACAGAGCAATAATATTCCATTACCTTCATATACCATAATTTACCCAACCATTCTCCAACTGATGGACATCCATTCATCTTCCAGTTTCTAGCTACAACAAAAAGAGCTGCCACAAACATTTTGGCACATATATGTCTCTTTCCGCTCTTTAGTATTTCTTTGGGATATAATCCCAGTAGTAGTACTGCTGGGTCAAAGGGTATGCACAGTTTGATGACTTTTTGGGCATAGTTCCAGATTGCTCTCCAGAATGGCTGGATTCTTTCGCAACTCCACCAGCAATGTATTAGTGTCCCAGTTTCCCCACATCCCCTCCAACATTCATCATTATTTGTTCCTGTCATCTTAGCCAATCTAACAGGTGTGTAGTGGTATATCAGAGTGGTCTTAATTTGCATTTCTCTGATCAGTAGTGATTTGGAACACTCTTTCATGTGAGTGGATATAGTTTTCAATTTCTTCCTCTGAGAATTGTCTGTTCATATCCTTTGACCATTTATCAATTGGAGAATGGTTCGGTTTCTTATAAATTAGGGTCAGTTCTCTATATATTTTGGAAATGAGACCTTTGTCAGAACCTTTGTTTTTAAAAATATTTTCCCAATTTGTTACTTCCCTTCTAATCTTGTTTGCATTAGTATTATTTGTACAGAAATTTTTTAGTTTGATGTAATCAAAATCTTCTATTTTGTGATCAATAATGATCTCTAGTTCTCCTCTGGTCATAAATTCCTTCCTCCTCCACAAGTCTGAGAGGTAGATTATCCTCTGTTCCTCTAATCTATTTATTATCTCCCTCTTTATGCCTAAATCATGGACCCATTTTGATCTTATCTTGGTATATGGTGTTAAGTGTGGATCCATATCTAATTTCTGCCATACTAATTTCCAGTTTTCCCAACAGTTTTTTCCGAATAATTAATTTTTATCCCTAATGTTGGTATCTTTGGGTTTGTCAAAGATTAGGTTGCTATATATGTATCCTTTTTTGTCCTTTGTATCTAATCTGTTCCACTGATCTACCGGTCTATTTCTTAGCCAATACCAAATGGTTTTGGTGACTGCTGCTATATAATATAGCTTTAGATCAGGTACACTTAGACCACCTTCCTCTGAGGTTTTTTCCATTAGTTCCCTTGCAATTCTCGACCTTTTATTCTTCCATATGAATTTTGTTGTTATTTTTTCTAGGTCATTGAAATAGTTTCTTGGGAGTCTGATTGGTATAGCACTAAATAAATAGATTAGTTTGGGGAGTATTGTCATCTTTATTATATTCGCTCAGCCTATCCAAGAGCACTGAATGTCTTTCCAATTATTTAAATCTGATTTTATTTTTGTGGCAAGTGTTTTGTAATTTTTCTCATATAATTCCTGACTTTTCTTTGGTAGATGGATTCCCAAATACTTTATATTCTCAACATTTGTTTGGAATGGAATTTCTCTTTGTATCTCTTGCTGTTGCATTTTGTTAGTGATATATAAAAATGCCGAGGATTTATGTGGATTTATTTTGTATCCTGCCACTTTGCTGAAATTTTGAATTATTTCTAGTAGCTTTTTAGCAGAGTCTTTGGGGTTCTCTAAGTATACCATCATGTCATCTGCAAAAAGTGATAGTTTAATTTAGATTTTGGATTTTTTTAAAAAATAAACATACTGAACAAATACTCCCAACAAAATATAAATTTAGAAAAATAATGAGAGAAAATAGTATCCATTTTCCTTTTTTCATATATTTAAGAAAAGAAAAATTTGTAAGAAATAATATTCAAAATAAAGTTTACCTAAAATTAATAGAAAAGTATTAAAGTATTAAAATAGAAAATTTATTAAAGTATTAAAAATAGAAAAGTTTTAAAGTATTAAGTTTGTGATAAATAACTTAAATTCTGCATGGTGGTACTTTTATTAAGGATATGTATAAAATGTGAATTTCCTTCTATAATAAATTTATCATGTTGATCTACTTTATCTAGGTATAAAGAGGCACTATTTCATAGAGGATAAAGATGACCTTAGAGCCAAAAAGATCCTTGTTCAAATCTCACCTCTTAAACAAATTGGCTGAGTGATTTTGGGCAAATGACTTAAAATCTTAATGTTCTAGATGATTATAAAAGATTCTAAATTGCAGAGAGGGGGCTTCTTCTCTGGGACTTCTCCATAATAAAGAAATCAATAATCAGTCCCTATGACTTATTGTATTTCTAAATGATGAGTTGGGCAAGCATACTGCTGTGAAAATTATCTTATATTGAGCCAGGACCTTATTTTCAGTTACTACCAATAATTTAAAATCATTAGTGGCCTAAAGATCATGCGATAGGAATTTTAGTTGAATTAACTAGCCAAGAGAAGAGAAGATTAATATAAATTGTATTAGAGATATTAGAAGGGCTATGACTCTGAAAGTGAATCATCCTTGCTCTGTTTGACCCTAAAAGGCAGAACTAAGAAAAATACATTGAAGTTGCAGAAAGTTATTTTGTTTCCTGTAATGAAAATTGTTCACACATATAGAGTCATTCAAAAGTGGACAGGCTTCCAGAGGTTAGCACTACAGCCTAATGGGTAGTAGGCACTTAGGGAATACTTAATTATTCATGGCAGGAGGTAATAGGTTCATCTTTACTTCAAGTCTTCAAACTAAAGTCAATTAAAGGGTGGAAGAATTTGTTTTAATCAAAGTTTAGAAAAGACTCTTTGAAAGTCTGACTTATAGATTGTGTTCCTTCTTTCTTTGAAATTCTGGAATTCAGGGAAATCAGATTTTATTATAAATAGACTTCTTTCTCTCTCCCTCCTACTTCTGTCTCGTTTTCTCTTCCTCCTTCCCCTTCTCTGTCTATCTCTCTCTTTGTATGTATATTATACTCAATAAAACATCTCACAATCTATATAAAATGAACTATGTAAAGTTCATTATTCTACTTCAAGTCTGAATATATATATATATGTATATATATACATATACATATACATATTTTGCATTCCCAAATCATTTTATCACACTATAATAGGATGAGGAAAATTAATAATGATTTTGCTTAAAGAGTTTTTTCTCAAAAGTTCACTGACTAATTTCTGCCCTTAAGTTTGCTTGGAAGAGTCTTAACTTTAGGGAGATTTATGTAAACAGTGTTTCTCTTCGTATTTTCCAGTAATATTATCAGATTTATTTTAATAGATAATTCTTACTAGAACATAAAAAGATGCATTTTCATGTCCTAAGAAAATTACAGTGGAGAAATTCAAGAAGAATCTATTGAATATCATTTCTACTTTCTTTTATTGGAATTATAATTTTGGACCTGATTTTTTTGGAGGGGAAAAAAGAAAAAAGTGTTTTGTTTTTTTTTCCTTATGCTGGGTTGATGAGGCAGAAAAGGAGAAGAACTTGAAACTTTCAGGCTGTGTCTATATTGCATAAAAGCAGTAGGCGAATGAGCTGATTCAGTCAAACCGAGGGTCAAATAGATGGCAGAATGAGGCAGAAAAAAATAGTGGAAAAAGGCATCAGTTCAGTCAAAAGTCAATCTGCTAGTTCCATGTAGATACCTAAATGTGCCTACATGAAGATCAAAGATGTGCTAAGACTCTTCTGATCTTTGATCTTGAGATGGCTGCTGAAGTTCCAAGCAACACCCTATAGGGCATTGGTTTTCATCACCACTCCACCTCTTCAACCAACTCATATTATCTGCTGAACTGAAAGGGCAGGGATAAATGGATGGGAAGAGAGCAGCAATTATGTGAAAAGCTCAGGAAAATAAAACTGTTGAGATTACTCTAGTGAAAAGGGAAATAATATTTTAGGCACCAGATTTCATTTTTTGTGAGTTGTTAATATTCATAGGATATTAATTTTCCTATCAAACATAATTTTTAAAGTTCAAGTTTACTGAAAAAATATGCAAAGTGATGATTTCACTTTTTAAACTATTAGTTTTTTCTAATTACATATCAATAATTTTTAATATTGAAAAAATGAGTTCTATAGTATGTCCCTTTCTCCTTAATTCCCTAACTCCATATTGAGAAACCCCCCAAAAATTATATAGATCATACATGCACAATCACACAAAATATATTTCCATATCAGTTATGTTGTAAAAGAAAACACAGACAAAAAAAGCATTAAAAATAACATAAAATACTGCATTTCAATCTGCATTTGAACCCCTCATTTCTCTAGGAATAGGTAACTTTTTTTATCAAAAGTCTTCAATGTTTATATGGCTGAGCATAACTTAGTCATTCACATTTAATCATCTTTTAATATTGCTATTACTATATACACTGTTCTGATTCTGCTCATTTCACTAAGCATCACTTCGTGTAAAACTTTCCAGGTTTTTTTCCAAAATCATCCTGATCATGACCACTTAAAGCAGAATAGTATTCCACTATAATCATATACTAAAATTTATTCAACATTTCTAAGTTCATGAGGATACCTCTAAATTTCCAATTCTTCGACACCACCAAAGGGCTATTATAAATATTTTTTGTACATGTGGATAGGTTTTGGTAGCTTTGGTAATGTTGTATCAAATAGCATGCATAGTTTTATAGCCCTTTGGATGAAATTCCAATTTTCTCTTCAGAATGATTAAATTAGTTCACAGTTCCACCAAAAGGGCATTGATGTACAAATTTTCCCACCTTCTCTCTAGCATTTGTCATTTTTTCTGTTATATTAACCAGTTTGGTAGGTGTGCCTTAGAGTTATTTTAATTTGTATTTCTCTAATCATTTTCTAGACTTCAAAAATATTTCAAACCAATCACATCTTAATTAAAATATTGTCTAAAACTTCACTTCCATTTTTCCTTTATTTATTTTATTCTTGAATAAAAATATCTTATTTATAAAAAAAAGTTAATTTAAAATATTCAGAATTATCCATCTTATACTAAAACAATGATTTAAGGACTGATACTACTGAATCTGTTTCCTTTACACCTATTCTTCTCCTGGTTTCTTTAAAGTAATTGACCTTTTATTCTTCTAAATGAACTTTATTTTCCCTCTAATTTTTTGACATAAAATTTGACATAAATTTTAGTAATTTAATTGATATGATAAATTAATTAAATTAAATGTCATTTTTTTAATCTAGAAAAAATTATTATGTGCTCTTAATAATAGCCCTGCAGGAAATTTTAATTATAAATTTTTCCCTCCCCCCGATGACAGGCAATCCCATAAATTTTACATGTGTTACAATATAAACTAGATAGAATACATGTGTGTAAATACCATTTTCTTGTTGCACAATAAGCATTAGATTCCGAAGGTACATGTAACCTGAGCAGACAGATATTAGTGCTAACAATTTACATTCACTTCCCAGTGGTTCTTCTCTGGGTGTAGCTACCTCTGTCCATCATTGATCAACTGAAAGTGAGTTGGCTCTTCTTTATGTTGAAGATTTCCACTTCCATCAGAATACATCCTCATACAGTATTGTTGTTGCAGTGTACAGTGATCTTCTGGTTCTGCTCATTTCACTCAGCATCAGTTGATGTAAGTCTCTCCAAGCCTCTCTGTATTCCTCCTGCTGTTCATTTCTTACAGAGCAATAATATTCCATAACCTTCATATACCATAATTTACCCAACCATTCTCCAACTGATGGACATCCATTCATCTTCCAGTTTCTAGCTACAACAAAAAGAGCTGCCACAAACATATTGGCACATACAGGTCTCTTTCTGCTCTTTAGTATTTCTTTGGGATATAGGCCCAGTAGTAGTACTGCTGGGTCAAAGGGTATGCACAGTTTGATAACTTTTTGGGCATAGTTCCAAATTGCTCTCCAGAATGGCTGGATTCTTTCACAACTCCACCAGCAGTGTATTAGTGTCCCAATTTTCCCACATCCCCTCCAACATTCATCATTATTTGTTCCTGTCATCTTAGCCAATCTGACAGGTGTGTAGTGGTATCTCAGAGTTGTCTTAATTTGCATTTCTCTGATCAGTAGTGATTTGGAACACTCTTTCATATGAGTGGATATTGTTTCAATTTCTTCATCTGAGAATTGTCTGTTCATATCCTTTGACAATTTATCAATTGGAGAATGGTTCATTTTCTTATAAATTAGGGTCAGGCCAAGATGGCGGAGAAGATACACACCACTGTGTAAGCTCCTTTCTTCCCTCACAACCAACTAGATTTAATCAGCCTCAGAAATAGCGTTGGACTGATAGAATCCACAAGGACTGGAAGCACGACTTACCAGCTGAAGAGAAATTGGAGTTTAAGCGGGAAAGGTCAGCTCCCAGGGGAGGAAGAAGAGAGGCCAAAATATATAGAGAGAACTGACCCTGATTTATAGGATTTTTTTTTCTTTTTTTTTTTTTTAATTTTTATTTTATTTTATAATTATAACATTTTTTTGACAGTACATATGCATGGGTAATTTTTTACAACATTATCCCTTGCACTTACTTCTATTCAGATTTTTTCCCTTCCTCCCCCAACCCCCTCCCCCAGATGGCAAGCAGTCTTATATATGTTAAATATATTACAGTATATTCTAGATACAATATATGTGTGTAGAACCGAATTTTTTGTTGCACAGGAAGATATGGATTCAGAAAGTAAAAATAACAGTTTATATTCATTTCCCAGTGTTCCTCTTCTGGATGTAGCTGGTTCTGTCCATCATTAATCAATTGGAATTGGATTAGCTCTTCTCTATGTTGAAGAAATCCACTTCCATCAGCATACATCCTCATACAGTATCATTGTTGAAGTGTATAATGATCTTCTGGTTCTGCTCGTTTCACTCAGCATCAGTTGATGTAAGTCTCTCCAAGCCTCTCTGTATTTCTCCTGTTGATCATTTCTTATAGAACAATAATATTCCATAACATTCATATACCATAGTTTACCCAACCATTCTCCAATTGATGGACATCCATTCATCTTCCAGCTTCTAGCCACTAGGAAAAGGGCTGCCACAAACATTTTGGCACATACAGGTCCCTTTCCCTTCTTTAGTAGTTCCTTTGGGTATAAGCCCAGTAGTAGTATGGCTGGGTCAAAGGGTATGCACATTTTGATAACTTTTTGGGCATAATTCCAGATTGCTCTCCAGAATGGTTGGATTCTTTCACAACTCCACCAACAATGCATCAGTGTCCCAGTTTTCCCACAGCCCCTCCAACATTCATCGTTATTTGTTCCTGTCATCTTAGCCAATCTGACAGGTGTGTAGTGGTATCTCAGAGTTGTCTTAATTTGCATCTCTCTGATCAATAGTGATTTGGAACACTCTTTCATATGAGTGGAAATAGTTTTAATTTCATCATCTGAAAATTGTCTGTTCATATCCTTTGACCATTTATCAATTGGAGAATGGCTTGATTTCTTATAAATTAAAGTCAATTATCTGTATATTTTGGAGATTAGGCCTTTATCAGAACCTTTAACTGAAAAAATTTTTTCCCAATTTGTTACTTCCCTTCTAATCTTGTTTGCATTAGTTTTGTTTGTGCAGAAACTTTTTAATTTGGTGTAATCAAAATGTTCTATTTTGTGACCAATAATGGTCTCTAGTTCTCCCTTGGACACAAACTCTTTCCTCCTCCACAAGTCTGAGAGGTAAACCATCCCAGGTTCCTCCAATTTATTTATGATTTCGTTTTTTATGCCTAAATCTTGGACCCATTTTGATCTAATCTTAGTATGTGGTGTTAAATGTGGGTCCATGCCTAGTTTCTGCCATACTAATTTCCAGTTTTCCCAGCAGTTTTTGTCAAATAATGAATTCTTATCCCAAAATTAGGGATCTTTGGGTTTGTCAAACACTAGATTGCTATTTTTATTCACTATCTTGCCCTGTGAACCTAACCTATGCCACTGATCAACTAGTCTATTTCTTAGCCAATACCAAATGGTTTTGGTGACTGTTGCTTTATAATATAGCTTTAAATCAGGTACACTTAGACCACCTTCCTCTGACTTTTTTTTCATTAGTTCCCTTGCAATTCTCGACCTTTTATTCTTCCATATGAATTTTGTTGTTATTTTTTCTAGGTCATTAAAATAGTTTCTTGGGAGTCTGATTGGTATAGCACTAAATAAATAGATTAGTTTGGGGAGTATTGTCATCTTTATTATATTCACTCAGCCTATCCAAGAACACTGAATGTCTTTCCAATTATTTAAATCTCACTTTATTTTTGTGGCAAGTGTTTTGTAATTTTGCTCATATAATTCCTGACTCTCCTTTGGTAGATATATTCCCAAATACTTTATACTCTCAACATTTGTTTGGAATGGAATTTCTCTTTGTATCTCTTGCTGTTGGATTGTGTTGGTAATGTATAAAAATCCTGAGGATTTATGTGGATTTATTTTGTATCCTGCGACTTTGCTAAAATTCTGAATTATTTCTAATAGCTTTTTAGCAGAGTCTTTGGGGTTCTCTAAGTATACCATCATGTCATCTGCGAAAAGTGACAATTTGATTTCTTCATTTCCTACTCTAATTCCTTGAATCTCTTTCTCGGCTCTTATTGCCAAGGCTAGAGTTTCTAGTACTATATTGAATAGTAATCGTGATAGTGGGAAGCCTTGTTTCACTCCTGATCTTACAGGGATAGGTTCTAGTTTATCACCATTACATATGATGTTTACTGAAGGTTTTAAATATATGCTCCTTATTATTTTAAGGAATAGTACATTTATTCTTATATTCTCAAGCGTTTTTAGTAGGAATGGATGTTGGATTTTATCAAATGCCTTTTCTGCATCTATTGAGAAGATCATATGGTTCTTATTAATTTGATTATTAATATGGTCAATTATACTAATAGTTTTCCTAATATTAAACCAGCCCTGCATTCCTGGTATAAATCCCACTTGGTCATAGTGTATTATCCTGGGGATGATTTTCTGAAGTCTATTTGCTAATATCTTATTTAAGATTTTAGCATCTATATTCATATATATATGCCAAGATGGAGCATCCACACTGGGGCAAAAGCCCTTTCACAGAAACGGCAGAGATCACACCCCTCCCCCTCTGGTCATATCTCTTGACCATTTATCAATTGGAGAATGGTTTGGTTTCCTATAAATTAGGGTCAGTTCTCTATATATTTTGGAAATGAGACCTTTGTCAGAACCTTTACTTTTAAAAATATTTTCTCAATTTGTTACTTCCCTTCTAATCTTGTTTGCATTAGTTTTGTTTGTACAGAAACTTTTTAGTTTGATGTAATCAAAATCTTCTATTTTGTGATCAATAATGATCTCTAGTTCTCCTCTGGTCATAAAATCCTTCCTCCTCCACAGGTCTGAGAGGTAGATTGAGTCTAATTTTCAATGATGTACTTTCTTTACTTACTTTTTTTATATCTTTTTGTAATTGTCCAATTGTGTTTTTAAGTGAGTTTTTTTCTTCTATGAAATTTTTTTTTTCATTTTATCCATTTTTTTTTCCATCTCACTAATCCTGTTTTCCTCGGAGTTGTTTACCTTTTCCAGATTACTAATCCTGTTTTTCTTGGAGTTGTTTACCTTTTCTAATTCACTAATTTTATTTCTCAATGATTTGTTTTCTTTCTCCACTCTGTCTTTAAATGCATGGAATGACTTCTCCAGGCTCTCTTGCCAAGCTTCCCTTTCCTTTTCCCATTTTTCTTCTAGCTCTCTTGTGAGAGCCTTTTTGATTTCCTCTATGAGATTCTTTTGTATTGAGGAGCAGATCCTATCCCCCTTAGGGGATTCCTCTGGGGACAGTCTGTTTTTAGTCTCCTCAGTATTTGAAGTCTTATCTCTCTCCATACAGAAGCTTTCAATGGTTAGAGCCCTTTTAAATTTTTTGTTCATTTTGTCAGAGCAGAATCAAAGAAAACAAATTAACTAGAGAAACAATTGGTCTGTTTGGAGGGGGATGGGGCTGGATGGTATTAATGTGCTTCCTCTACAGACAGGGTGGGGAGGGCAGCAGCAAGCCACTAACAGGACAGCAATGGCTGAGCTGTCTCTGCACTCTGAGGCTCTGAGAACTCGGAGTAACTCCAATTGGGGGTGAGGGTGGCCGGGTTCTGAGAGACGCTAGCTTTCCAGGGTTTTAATCTTCACCTCCGGTGTTTACACCCTCTCTGCTGCTCCTGGCTTGCTGCTAAGACGGGATATCCACACTGGGGTAAAAGTCTTTTTGCAGAAATGGCAGAGATTGTACCCCTCCCCCTTCTGGTCTGAGCTGTGTGAGCTGCCTGTCTCACTCTGGCTTGCCTGCCCTCAGTCTGCACCCAGTCTGTTCGACCCTCACCCAAGCAAACACAGACCTTCTCTGGTGAATTTCAAGGATGTCTTCTGTTGGTGAATATTTGTGGGTTTCTTTTCCGATCAAGCATAAACTCCAAGGCTTGTCATGAAGTAAGTCCTGAGAGAAAACATGGAGCTCAAAAGCAGCTGTCTGCCTCCATGCAGTCATCTTGGCCGCAAGTCTCTCAATCAATATACTCTTAAAGGACTTCATACATGGCCAGAAGGTAATCCCTGAACTTTCCTTTAGTTAGCAATAATGTACTTCTCTATAGTCAGAAAAAAAAAGACAACATATTACCAAAATATTAAAAAAAAAAGATTTAAAATGACCAGTTTGGCAACTTATTATCTGTTTTTTAATATTTCAAGTTTCCCTAGAAATTTGATTTTCAATAAAACATTGATTAGATTTCTCAAAAAAAAGAAAAAAAAAGAAAGAAAGAAAGGGAGGAAGGAAGGAAGAAAAAAGAAAAAAATAAATAAAAAGGAAACCAGAGGGAAAATTATATATATATATATATATATATATATATATATATATATATACATAGAAAAACTGATCAACATTTAGTTTAATGAGCCAGATGCAATCCAAAAAAGGGAATATAGTTTATTAATTCTCTATCTCTCTGTCTCTCTTTCTGTTTTTCTGTGTTTCTATGGTTCTTTCTGTCTGTCTGTATCTCTCTCTATGTCAAATACTATTTTTTCCCTTTCCAAGGGTCAGTATGATTGAAACTTGAATTTGATTGTCTTTTAAAATTCAAAACAAAAAGCAAACAACTCCAGCAGGATTATTTAACTTATCTGACTATAGACACAGAATATATAATGGCAGCACTCAGTGGGAAAGCAAAATAATGCCCCCCCACACTAGTTTTGAAACATGGGTCCCAAATTTGTAGTGTCAAAATGACAGAATAAGCCCAAGGAAGTAAATGGCCCCTTAGCTGACTGCTGTACTACACGTGGTTGATGAAAACATTAAAGCATATGAAATGCTTATAGAAAATGGCAAGGTACCTGAGCTCCACACTGAGAGCACATTCTTTAGCAGTAAAATAAATACAGATGTCATTTTATGGGGTGGTTTTGATAGTCTATGTTATAGGTTGTATCAAAGACAATCTATGGGGGAAGCTATAAACTTCCAGAAGGTCACTGAGTTAAACTGCCCAACATGCTGAGTTGGCACATTGGCATTTATCATAGCACATCACTTAGGGTTATCCTATGGCAAGCAGAGCCTTTTCAGGCGTGAGAAGAAACCTGGCATTTTCTATTTCCTGCAGGTTTCTGCTTTTGGAAGCCAGGAAGGGCATCTGTAGAAGTTGGCTAAATACATTGGTAAATGATGAGAAATGCCAAAGAGAGTAATTTATGCCCCCTTTCCCAGCTTGAAGAGGAACAATACCCAGAATTTTATAATGAAAAGTCAGGACAATGAAACACTTGCTTTTAAAGATTTTTCTGGGGAAAAAAAAAAAAAAAACTAAATTAAGGAACAAATTTTATAATAATTTTGAAAATTTTCCTATTTTATTGAAATGTATAAGGAATACATTTTGAAAATAAAGTATAGCATATATATTTTCCTTTAAACCATACCAAATATATCCTTGAACTGATTTCTGATAAAAGAAATATAAATTGTGTAACTTTTTTTTAAATCCATGTCTTTTTACTCATGGGATGATAAGATCACATATCAAGGGATAAGACATTTTAGAACTTGTATAGTACAGCTTTAAGGACTTGCTCAAAATCACACAGGAAATTCTGAAGACCCAAATTACAACCTGGGTCTTTTAATTCCAGAATTATTGATTTTTCTATTTCTGTGGGTTTTGACTTGAAGCAGAGATTTATAAAGCTTTCACTTGATATCAATAGTATTTTTTTTTTGCATATATCACTTGAGAAACTTTCTGTAAGAAGGGATTCAAATTTGGAAATAAGCACTATACAGATAATCAAAACTAAGGTACTAGAGAGTTCATCTTGTCAACAGCATTTTAACATGAGATAAATGAATTTCTTTTGATAAGAGAGATACATAGAAAGAAAGAAGATGTAAGCTATATTTCTATAAATTATATTTAATTCCTTGGTAATCTTTCATATTTTGTATAGGTTTAAATGATCACACATACAAAGACATAAGAATCCTTGATCTACTCTTAATCATTTCACAGATTAGGAAAATAAGCCTTAGAAGGATTGCCATAGACAAATATTTTTAATTGGGAGATAAGGAAAATATAAAAACATTCATTGAATTTCTTCTCATTGATCTTCTGATCTAGACTAAGTTTAATTAGATAACCGAAAGTATTTAGCAGACTTACAAATAATGTTAGAAAATTAGATTTTGAATTTCTAGTTTTCTTGATTTTTCATAAAGTTATTGTACAGCTAAAATAGCATCATTTATTTACACCTACTTTGAAAATATCTGCTTTATTTTGATAATTGCTCCATTCCCTCAAGAATCACACATTGAATTTAATAATTTGAATGGTATGTACTTTTTACTTATTTTCTGTATTTGTTGCCTCTGAGCACATTTACAAGAGTAATAGAAAAAGGCAGGCCCTGCCATTATGGTTTACTGGATAATAGACAAAAGAACACATGTATAATCACACACATGAATGCATTTAATTCTTATATGGGCACTTTCTCTAGACAGAATGATAGGGGGAAAAATAAACAATGATTTCCCAAAATCAATTTTTTCCATGTTCATTAGCCCACAGAAAAACTCTTTTATAACCAACAAGAAATAACGTAATTGGTTTTTTACTGGTTTTAATTGATAGGAGCCAGAATATTCAATCCATTTTACTTTTGATACTTTATCTTAAACTGGAACTTTTTAATTAAAACTTTGACAGGTAGTATGGTAGAGTAGATAGTGAACCAGTCTTGGAATCAGGAAATCTTAGTTTATTATTGGCACACACTAGCTGTGTGATTATGGTTAAGTTATTTAACCTTTAAGTATTTTGGAAGATTACACTGAAAGATTATAAATTATAGATACCAGGATCTTATTGATAATGGGACTTTGCATAATAGACTCTTTTTTATAAAAAACATGCACAAGAATTACTCTGTTTAAAATTTAGAAAAATTGGGAAATAGAAAAAGACTTAAATCCTGGAGAAGTTTTGGAGATAGAAACAACAAGATTTGGCAGGTTACAGTTAGCAAGAGCAAAGAGAAGATAAGACCATTAGTGTGAAATTGAGTGACTGAAAATATGGTGCTGCCCATAATAGAAGTAGCTATATATGGAAGATGATTTCATGTGGGGAAAATAGAACATGCTTTATTTTGAACGTGTTAAGCATGAAATGTTTATGCCAATGTGAATGTTCAATATTGAATATGTGGGACCTGACACTATGGGAAACCTGATGCTGCTTATATAAATATTAAAATGTATTTCATAAAAGTGCTAATTGAATACATGGTAGATAATGATGGGACCAAGCAATCATAAAGAGAGAACAGAGGGCCTAGGATTACTTGTCATAACTCATTCTCTGAGGTTCTATTGAGTACACAAACATCTGAATAAAATCTGTGCACCAACTCTCTGACCACTTATGCTAGTAATACAAACAAGATTAAAATATTTCTTTCCCCTAAAGAATTTAAATTCTAATGGAGAGAGGAAAACACATCAAAGGAAGCTGGAGATAGGAGTAGATTAAAGGGCATGAGATACTAACATAGTGCTCAAATAATGAGAAAATGACATAGTAGTATGATTAGAGGTAAGAATGAACAAACAACTATCAGAGTTCAGGGTGAATCATATGTCAGAGTCCAATATTATTGTAGAAAGATGTAGACATAATGGTCAGAGAACAAGTGGTATTATATACTGATGTCTGAGAATAGAAAAAGATAGTCAAATTTTGCAGAGAGGTTAAGGAGAATGAAGGCTGAGAAAAGTTCATCAAATAAGGCAATTAAAAGGTGATTCATGTAATGTTTTTAAAGTTGACCTTAAATTTATCTTATTAGAGTATTCAATCATATTTGAATTAATTAATCATCATTATGCCAGGTTTTAAAGAAATTTAAATGTTTTTAAATGTAAATTTTCATTCATCTCTCTATCAATACTCTAATCCCCTTTGTTAATTTGTTATGTTTTGATGATCCCCTTAGAAAGTCATTGTCATCCTCAGTCTAAAGTCCTAAGGATTGGTTTTATGTTTTAAAGATCTTAAAAAAAAAGAAAGAAAGAAAGCATGAAGGGAATATAGTAGGAGGAGGGAAATAAAAGAGAAATTTTACCACAAAAGTGGAATGCTTTGCAAGAAAAGCATAAAGGAGTGAGAGCAGCAAGCAACTCTTAAACCTTACTTTGTTCTGAACTGCCCAAAGAAAGAAGATGACATGAAGAGTTAATGAAGAATTGCATTTTGCTCTAAAGGTGGAAATAGTGAAAAGGAAAGGACAGAAGAAAGAAAAAGAGAGAAGGTAGTTTAGAGGAAAGGATAGTACTTAACCCTCCCAAAAAAAAATAAATTGTACAGAATGTAGATTGCAAAGAAACATTTAAACAAATAAGAAGGATAATAAAGAGTGACTAGGCTCTTGGAAAGGCAAAGAGAAGAAGCACATGGACAAAGAAGAAAATTTCATTAAACTTAGAATATTGGTGTTGAACTTACTTTTTGTACATCAATTTCTTTTTCTTTCTTATAAAGGATCAGGAAACAAAGAGAAGGGAAGTAGAATGCAATAGGATGAAAGGAAACATAATTAGTGATCTCAATAATCAATGTAAACAAGATCAAGTAGCTTATGAAATGGAAGTGAATAGCATAAAAAATTAGAAAGCATTAACGTAATGATTAAAGGACTAGAATAATGCTTATTATGATTCAATCAAGATAAAGAGTAAGGTTCCCAATCAAGGTCTTAAACAAAGAAGTAGTAAAACAAATAAATAAAAAGATTTAACTAAATGGGAATATAGGAAATCTACATATTTTTCTGAAGGGTTATAGAAAATGAATTCTAAACATGTATGTGTCAAATGGTATAATGTCTAAAGAAAGGAAAAAAATAAATGAATTAGAGGAGGCTACAGCTATCAGAACAATAATAATGGTTGCTTGGGGGGTGGAAGGATACTTTCATATTGGATACATTTAGCAAAAAAAAATAAGGAAGACAAGAAATTTTTAGAAAAGTTATATGTTATATTCAATAAAAATACAAAGGAGTGTGCATAGTTCTTTACCATTAATATATTTTATAAAATTAACAATGAATTATTGATTAATCAATAAATATTACAGCCCTGCTATAAATCAGGCTCTGAGCTAAGTGCTAGAAATAAAAAATAAACAAAATACAAAAATCCTATCCTCAAGGATCTCACAATCAAGCAAAAGAAGCAACATGCAAAGAAATATACAAAACAAACTCTATACAGAATTAATGGGAAAGAAGAGTAGAAAGATTAGGGAAGCCTTTTTGTAGAATTTAAAATTTCAGTTGAAAACTGAAGGAAGTCATTAAGTGAAATAGAAGAGGAAGATCATTCCAGGCATGAAAAATAGGTGGAGAAATTACCTGGAGCTGAGAGATAGAGTAGAACATATGTTCTATGAACACCATTCATAGAACAGTCAGGATTCCAAAGTCACTGGGGCAAAGAGTACAAGTTGGCCAAAAAAGGAATAAGACTAGAAATTCTGGAGATAGCTAGACTATAAAGAATTTTGAATGCCAAACAGAGCTCTGATTATTTGCTATTAGGGGCAATAAAAACTACTGATAATTATTGAATGGGATTAGGGGTGACATAATCCCCCTGCACTTTATTTAAAGCAGATGAACAAAGGATGGATTTCTACAAAAAGAGACTTAAAGCAGAAAGACCATCAACAGGCTATTATTGCAATAATCAAGATAAAGTGAAGAGAAGGTGCACTAGACTAATGACAATGTGTGAGGACAGAAAGGTGATGATACAATTGAGAGATGTTAAAAAAATAAAATTGTCAGACCTTGAAAACAACTTATATATGGGCAGTCAGGGAAGAGATAGAAATCCAGAATGACTTCAAAGTTGCAAGTGTGAGGGACTGAAAGAATGATATTGTTCTTTACTATAATACAGATGGTAGGAGGAGGAAGGCTATTGGGAGATAGTGTTCTTTTTTGACATATTTATTTTGTTATCTATTGGACATTCAATTCAAGTTTGTCTGAAAGGTGGTTGGAAATCTGAGAATGGAAGTCAGCAAAGAGACTAAGAAAAGATGATTTGAGACTCATCAACATAGAGATGTTCTGTAAATCTATGAGTTCTGATGAGAATTTCAAGTGAAAAGCACAGAAGGCTAGAACCCTGAGAGATACGTATGGTTAGAGGGAGGATTCATAAAAGGACACAGGGAAGGAACAATGGGATAATTAGCTTTAAAAACAGGAAAGAGGGCTTTCCCTAAACTTAAAGAGATCTCAAGGAGCACTATCATCAGCACTGTCAATGAATACAGAAAGATCAAGGGAAGTGATAGTTGAGAAAAGGGCTTTAGATACCACAAGTAACACATTAATGACTTTAGAGAAGTCATTTTCAGTAAAATAAGGTTAGAACATAGATTTTAAAGGGGAAAGGAGAGAGGTGAACTTTCCAAAGAGTTTATTTTCAGGGGGTGGAGCCAAGTGGCAGAGAGGACATATTTTTTTTTTTACCTATTCCCATAAATCTCAGCCTAATTACCAAATTCAGCCTCTGAATTAGTTTTGTCCTGCTAGAACCTATGAATATTGGGAGTTAACAAATTACCAGCAGAAAATAATTTCAAGATGTTTAGAAAAGGTCTGTTTCAATTGGGCAAAGAGGAAGGCAGGCCAAGTGCAAGCAGGTTGAACACAAATGCCAGTGTAGGCAGCACAGACCCAGGAGCCCAGTGTGGGCTTCACGTGCTGGAGAAACTATGGGGATAAATCTACAGCAGTGTTGGCTACTCTGCTCTGGTTTCAAACCAGAAGATCAGCAGAGAAGTTATAAAACATGCAACACGGAGGGGAGAGCCAAGATGGCGGAGAAGATACACACAATTTTGTGAGCTCCCTTCTTCCCTCATTACCAATTAGTTAAATCAGCCTCAAAAATAACGCTGGACTGATAGAAACCACAAGGTTTGGAAGCACGACTTACCAGCTGAAGAGAATCTGGAGTTTCAACAGAAAAGGTCGTTCCCAGGGGAGGAAGAAAAAAGGCCATCACAGACAGGGTGAGGTGCTAGCACACTGCACTGATAGAGCTGCTGAGAGCTCTGGGATCAAAGAAGCCACTGAGATAGAGGAATCTGGCACAGGCTGTTAGCTCTTCTCTGCTTATAAAACAGCAGATCAGAAGAGAAATCAAGCCACTTTAAAATATAAAGCCAGATACTAGAACCACCCCAATCCGGAAGTGACCTAACAGATCTCGGCACAACAGTGCACCTGGCTTCTGCTGCCTGGGGCTTCACCTGGGGGTACTTAAGAGCTTGAAAAGCTGGGACACAGCCCAAGGTAACATCTAATTCACATAGTGCCTGGTTTGGCTGGAGGCTGTGGAACTCAGCTGAGAAAGTCCCAGAGAAGCGGAACCTTTGAAATAGGGACCGCGGTTTCTGGGCAGACACTTCCAGTTTGAGTGCAGAGGTTTTTCACGTCATCTGCTGATATCCATGCCCCACGGGACAAATAGGCTGTGCTTTGTGTTGCCTTTACCACTCAGTCTTAAACCTCAAGGAAGTCAATAGGACACACAGTGCCCTCAAAGGGCAGTCCTACTAATCACCTCTGAGGCACTTCCATGGAGGGGGAGAGGAACTCTCTGCCAGAGCTCTCTCTTAGCTCAGGTGCAGGAGCCGCTGCATCCATCTGGTCTGGGAGGAAGCTGGTAAAGAAATAAATAAATAAACTTCTTACCCCAGGGACAGACCCCCAAAATTTTTAAACCATGAGTAAAAAGCCAAAAAGAACTATTGATTCTTTCTACACAGAGAAAGAGTGGATATCCAACCCAGAGGAAGTTAATAGAAGAGAGTCAGCAGATAACAGCCTAAAGTGGAATGATACCTGCTCCCCATCACATAACTGTCTCCTAGAAGAGACTATTAAAAAATTAAGAGAGTTTGAAAAAATGGGGAAAGGAAAGAGAAGCTATGATAGAGAATAACAACGTTCTGAAATCTGAGTTGGAAAAAATAAAGAATTCGCAGGAGATTCAGGGAAACAAAATTCGTGAATTAGAAAAGGTTAAAAAATCACAGGAAAATAGGATTTCTGAATTGGAAAAGATAAAAAAATCTCAAGAAAATAGGATTTCTGAATTGGAAAAAGAAAATAATTCTCTAAAAAAAATTAGGGAAATAAAACATGCAGCACAAAAGGTAAACAGTGAATACTGAAACACCAGAATTTCACAGGACCTTGCCATGCTGACACAGTCAGCACTAATTCAATGCAACCACTGCCTATTGTAAAGAAAGCTTAGACAATCTCTCTTGCTTTGAAAGCAGATCTACTTGTTTAAATGAGTAAAAAAGAAAAAAAAGAGCTTTGATTATATTTAATGATGAAAAAGAAAAAAAAAAATTAAACCGTGAGGAGAATAAAAGCTGATTATTTCCAAATAAAGTCCTAAAGAGGAATATAAATTGGTCCCCATCACACAAGAGTTCCTTAGAAAATATTATTAAAGATCTTAAAAGAGATCTAGAAAAAAATTGGGAAAAGGAAATGAAAACTTTGAAAGATGGTTTGGGAAAGGAAACAAATTATCTGAAGAAAATTCATTACAAAATAGACATAGTGAAATGGAAAAAGCATGTAACACCTTAAAAAATAGATTTGACAAAATGAAAAAAGAAAACAATTTCCTCAAAAAGAGAATTTGTGAAATGGAAAAAAATCCATATGTTAGAACAACTCATTTAAAAATTCAATTGGACAAACACAAAAAGAACTAAAAAATGTAACTGAAGAAAAATAATTCACTAAAAATCAGAAATGAACAAATGGAAATAAATAATTCAATGTGATATCAAGAATCAATCAAGCAAAACCAAAAAATAAAAAATAAAGAAATAGAAAAAAATGTAAAATGTCTACTTGGAAAAACAACTGACCTGGAAAATAGTTGTAGGATTTCCTGAAGGAAGTGCAGGATTATTGGACTTTCTGAAAACCATGATAAAGAAAAAGAGCCTAAACACTATTTTTAAGTAAATAATCAATGAGAACTACCCTGATGTCCTAGAATCAAAAGGTAAAATAGCCATTTAAAGAGTTCACCAAACACCTCCTGAAAAAGACCCCAAAATTAAAACTCCAAGGAATATCATGGCTAAATTTTAGAACCAAGGAAACCAAGGAAAACCAAGGAAAATATTGCAAGCAGCCAGAAAGAAACAATTCAAATACTGACGAGCCACAATAAGGATTACCCAGGACCTAAGGATCAAATGGCTGGTAATCTGATATTCTGAAAGTCGAAGGAACTTGGAATGCAGGCAAGAATAAATTATCCTGCTAAAATGAGCAATTTCTTTCTTTCTTTTCTTTTCTTTCTTTCTTTCTTTCTTTCTTTCTTTCTTTCTTTCTTTCTTTCTTTCTTTCTTTCTTTCTTTCTTTCTTTCTTTCTTTCTTTCTTTCTTTTTCTTTTTTTGCATATGAATGATTTTATTTCATAATCCAGACAGCAAACAAAAGAGCAGAATGAAGAGAAAAACAAATTAAAGACAGAACCTCTTCAGTCACAAAACTTACACATATTGGTCTATATCACTCTACTAATAAGTTATTTTAAATAGCATGATTTAACATTTATCTCTATTGTCATACATTCTTGAACTTGCCTGTTTTAAACATAAAGCCCACATACTCCTTCATGTTGCAAAAGGTACCTCAGCCTAATCGAGTGTTAACCATTCTCATTTGAACTACCCAGCTTTGCAAAACTGGGAGAAACAATGAAAATAACTCACCTTCTCTCACATATCAATTAGCCAAAATTGTAGAAAGAGAATACTAGAAAGCAATGTAGATTTTTGGGTCAACCATATGAGAATATTAGACCAACAGCTGCCATATAGAGTCAAATAAATGTTAATTTACAGAAAGACTCCATCACTTGCAATCTAGTAATGGGTGTAAAACCTACAGTAATTTTATTTTATTTTTTTAATATTCCTAGAACAAAATTTTGTTTATTTTTACGTATAAAGATACATCAATTTATCAATCACAATTCAAAACTCCTAAAATGGAAACACATTTCTGCATGTTGATTTGGTGAAGGGAGCAACTATGCAGGAGCCATAGTATTGAATTAGTTAAAGTTAAAGATTCTCTAACAATTCTGTGATTGGAATAATCACATCATCTCTTGGAACCTCAGCCTCTTTTTTTATTATTATAGCTTTTTATTGACAGAGCATATGCATGGGTAAATTTTCAACATTGTCCCTTGCAATCACTTCTGTTGCAACTTTTCCCTTCCTTCCCTCCACTCCTTCCCCTAGATGGCAGACAGTCTCATACATGTTAAAGTATATCTTAAATACAATATTTATATTTATATTTATATTTATATTTATTTATATTTATATAGTTCTCTTTTTGCACAAGAAAAATCAAATTTAGAAAGGTGAAAATACTCTGGGAAGAAAAATAAAAATGCAAACAGCTGAATCTCTTCATCAGTGATCAATTGGAACTGAATTGGATCTTTTCATTGGTGAAGATATCTATTTCCATCAGAATTGATCCTCATATAGTATTGTTGTTGAAGTGTATGAGTATTTTCTTTCAGGGAAGAAGATGGACATTCAACAAAACAGGTGAATTGCATTTATTTCTGATGAAAAGACCAGAGTTGAACAAAATATCTGACCTCCAAATATAGAACTCAAGAGAAGCATAAAAAAATTTAAAAGAAAGGAACTCTTTAGAACTGTATCTCTGTTATGGGGATACATAGAGAATGCATGTAAAATTTTATTTTACTGTTACAATATAAAAAAGAAACTAGAAATGGAAATCAGATGGTACTGGAAAAAGGGGAAATGAAGTAAAATGAGCAAAATTACATCTCATGAAGAAACAAAGAAAACCTATTATAATTGAAAGAAAGGAGGGGGTGAGCATTAAGTGAATCTTACTCTCATAAGATTTGGCTCAAAGAGAGAATATTAGACAGAAATTTTTCTCATCTTATAAGAAAGTGGAAAGGGAAAAGGGAAAAGGGAGGGGGTAGGCTAAATAGAATGGAAAAAAATAGGGGAAAGGTATAAGAAAGTTGAGGGACTCTGAAGGGACAGGACTGCTTGAGACAAGTGGTTGTCATAAGTAAAATACTGCAGAGGAGGTAAATGGGAAAAGAAAAGAGAAAATTATAATTTGGGGTAAATAAGATGGTGGGAAATACAAAATTAGTTTTTAATTATAAATGTGAATGGGGTGAACTTTCCTATAAAATGGAAGCAGATAGCAGACTGGATTAAGAGCCAGAATCTGCAATATACTGTTTATAAGAACATTTAAAGCAGAGTGATACATTCAGAATAAAGATAAAAGACTAGAGCAGAATCTATTATGCTTCAGGTGAAGTGAAGTTAAAAAAAATATATATATATAGGGGTAGCCATCCTAATCTTTCATCAAACTAAAGCAAAAATTGATCTAATTAAAGAGATAAGGAAGAAAAATATATTTTACTAAGGGTACCATAAATAATAAAGCAATATCTATACAAAACATATATGCACCAAGTTGTATAGCAACCACAAAATTTAATAAGAAAGAAATTAAGGAGTTAAATATAATACTAGAAAAGTTAGGTATGGTAGACCTTTAGAGAAAATTGAATGAAGACAGAAAGTACACTTTCTTTTTATCAGTTCATGGACACTATACAAAAATTGACCATATATTACGACTTAGAGACTTCAACATCAAATGCAGAAAGGTAAAAATAGCAAATGCAGTTTTTTAGATCACAATACAATAAAACTTATATTCAATAAAAGGCCAGGGGAAAATAGGCCAAAAAGTAATTAGAAACTAAAAGATCTCATCCAAAAGAATGAATGTGTGAAATAGTAAATCACAGAAACAATAATTTCATCCAAGAGAATGATAATAATGAGACAACATACCAAAACTTGTGGGATGCAGCCAAAGCAATAATAAGGAAAAAATTTATATCTCTAGAGGCCTACTTGCATAAAATAGAGAAAGAGAAGATCAATGAGTTGGGCTTGCAACTAAAAAAGCTAGAAAAAAGAACAAATTAAAACCCTCCAATCAAATACCAAACTTGAAATTTGAAAAATAAAAGGAGAGATTAATAAAATTAAAATTAAAAGAATTATTGAATTAATAAATAAAACAGTTTTATTGAAAAAAAACAAAATAGATAAGCCTTTAGTTAATTTGATTAGAAAAGGAAAGAGGAAAATCAAATTGTTAATCTCAAAAATGAAAAGAGAGAATTTTCCACTAAAGAAGAGGAAATAAGAGTAAAAATTACAGGTTATTTTGCTCATTTTTATGCCAATAAATTTGATAACCTAAGTAAATGGAGGAATACCTACAAAAATATAGATTTCCCAGGTTAACAAGAGGAAATAAATTACTTAAATAGCCCCATTTTAGAAAAAGAAATAGAACAAGCTATTAATCAACTTCCTAAGAAGAAAGTCTTCAGGGCAAGATGGATTTATATTTGAATTCTACCAAACATTTGAAGAACAATTTACTTCAATACAATTCAAACTATTTGAAAAAATAGGGAACAGAAGACTCCTACAAATGTTCCTTTGTGACACAGACATAGTACTTACTCATACCTAAACCAGGAAGAATGAAAACAGAGAAATAAAATAGACCAATTTTCCTAATGAATAATGATTCAAAAATCTTAAATAAAATATTAGCAAAAATATTACAGGGATAAGCATTCCCTTCATTCCTGAGAATGATTATGAACCACTGCAATCTTTGAGCAGGAAAGCAAATTTAATTCACATCCAGAAGATCTTTAAAGGACACAAATTTTGAAAGAAACAATAGTCTGAAGTAGAAGTGGGGCCTGAGAGAATTGATCGGCAGTAGCAGCAGTGGAATGACAGCATCTGGGACTTAACGAACAGAAGCAAGAAAGACTTTGAATTCTCATGAGCAAGAAACAAAGGAAACAGATGACAAAATGAAAATAGAAGGTTAAAAACAGACTGAGTTTTGGCAGAGATAGAAGATATTAAAGAATGCTGTGTGATATGAAAATGGTGAGGGGTCACCATTTAATAAAAAAGCTGGAGAGATCTCTAGAGTAAAGCAAAGTTTATTGTATATTCTCACAAGAAGGGTGTCCCACCCTTCAAGCAGGACAATAGAAGAGAGGAAGAGCCTCCTATGGGCAGGACAGCACCTTTAATCCCTAAAGCAAAACACCCCCTGCCACCACTGACCCTCATCCTCATGGCTGAGAGTCTTACATTCTAATCTCGAGATCTACCCACGAAATTGAACTTGACCGATAAGTACATAGTTGCCTATATTTGACTGAAATAGGGAGGAAATTGTGTCATGGGAGGATAGCAGGAAGGGGACTCAATTATGCCCTTCAATCAATGTTCAAAGTCCTTTAGGCCTACTCAAACTCTGAAGTAGATGAAACCTTACTTGATTTTCACAACTGTCTTGAAAGATCTCACCTCATCTCATTCAATGCTATTTAATCTCTCAAAGCAGGAAAGTTGGGTTAAAGTTAGTCAACTTACCTCTTTTCTAGCTCTGGAGGAAATTCCTCAAAAAAGTCTGTTTTCTTCCCCTTTCTTCAGCAGCAACATATTCTTTGTATGCTATATACTTATTTTAGCCAGATATTTCATAAGCTTAGGGTATATTGGTAAATGTTTAATGATCTACTCTTTGTGGAAGGAGGAACAGGGGGGAGGAAACAAACAGAAAAAAAAAAGACATAGACACTTTTCTTCAACTTTAAATTTCAATATTAATATTTTTTATCACTTAAGTTTAGAGAATCAACAGAAGAATAAATTATATTCCTTATTCTATAATATTTGCTGTAAAGAAACGCTGGCTCCAGAACATCCCTTCCTATAGCATTATTTTTTATCCATACATAAAGAGGATCCTGCCTCTCAAAATCATTAGTTTCTTCCCAAGTTCAGCTCAACAACCATTTCCTCTGTAAAGTCTCCCCTGATCTGATCATTTATTTATATTTGGATTCAAGAAGATGTAAGCATAAATTATTTCTCTGTAAATTCTAGCTTTATAACCATAGGAAACTTACTTGATCTCTTATTATTACTAAAATTATAGAGATAAATTGCCAATATTCAAAAATGGAAGGAATTTCCAAATGTAAAGCCCAGAGAGTTGATAAATCACAGGTTTGGAATAAATAAAAGATGTAAAGCATATGCAAAAATACCTATTTATCCTGAAAGCAGAGACATTTTCTTTGTTGTCTTTCTATAAGCAATACCTAGCAAAATGCCCACCACTTAATGGCTTAATGAATATTTATTGAATGGGAATGGAAACAAAATTGATAAATGAGTAGAGCAGGGCATGTTCCCCATATATAGCATGGGAGTTAAATTTCATGGCTTAAAGGGAGAGAGGAGACCTTAGTAGATTCCTCTCTTACCATTCTTTTGTAAAGGAAATTTTAGTTCCTGTGGAGCCCAGGTTGAGAAAGGGGAAGGAGCAAGAAGTTGGTGCTAGAAGAGTGATCATTCTGTTCTCTTCAAACAGAGCTCTTTTGTTCTCTTCTTTCAACATTATCTTATCTGATTCAAAAGATTTAATTACCACCAATACAGGGATATATTTCTAGTTTCTTCCCTAAATTCCAGTCCAACATAAAAAACTGCCTAATGGACATTTCAAATTGGATGCCCTGGAAACATCTCAAATTCAATATGTTCAAAACTGAACTCCTTAACTTTTCCCCAAATCCCTTCATCATTTATACAAATCACCAACATTCTTCCAGTCTCCCAAACTTATAACCTCAATATTATCCTTGACTTTTTAATCTTTCAAATGGCATATTAAAATAGTATCCGTATATTACTATTTCATTCTCAACAATATATCCCACATCTAATCCTTTTTGTTTTCCTCACTAATCAAATAGCCACTACCTTATCACTTCTCATCTAAACTATTGTAATTGACTCTTAATCAGTTTTGTTCCAAGTTTTTCTTACTCTAGTTCATCCTCCAGAGATGTAGCAGCTAAAATGATTTTTAATGAAATGCAACACTAATTATGTCACTGTTCTATTTAATAAATGCAAATGGATCCCAGTTGCCTTTAACATAAAATATAAACTCCTTTATTTAGCTTTTGAAGCTGGTAATAACCTTGGTTCAACCCATTTTAATGCAATCATTTTCCATTATTTTCCCTTCCCACAGTCTGTTTTGGCAAACTGGACCTCTCTCTTTTGTTTCTACATGGCACTCTTTCTCCCATTTCCATTCATTTGTTACTGACAATTCCTTATTAGTCAAATGGGTTCCTTAATCTCCTCAAAGAATTCTTTGATTTATCAAGCTGCAAATGAAAATCCACCTCCTATGTTTCCCTCTAATGTAGCCATTGAAAATATTTTGAGAGGGAAAGAAAGAAAGATATTCATAACCTCAGAGCCTAGCATAATGTCTCACACATTTTAGGTAATAACTGTTCCTTAAATACATGATAATACAATTAAATCAACGATACTGATAATTATTTACCATAAAACATATATTTAAATTGGTGAGAGTAATCTAAATTCTGTTTGGAAGAATATCCAATTCAAGTTTGGTGGATAATTTTCTAATTTAGATTTAAAATTTTCTCCTTAGTTTCAAAATTAGTGTTTAGTTTATTTAAGGTCCCAATGTTAAGTAATATTTTTTAGAAATTTTGAAGGAATAACTTGGAGCAGCATATTCAAATCAGTTCTCCTCTTCATTTCATGGTTAATGCATTTTGCCTGGAGGTTTATATCTCTCAAAGTCTAGTGAGGCTACATATTTCTGGAGTGCCCTGGAAAGCAGATGTAATTTTTTTATAGTTTGGAGGTGGCAAATTCTCCTGTACAGAATTGACAGACAAATGAGGTTATAAATAATGTCATCCCTTAACCACTTCAGATTTTATTTGTATGAGCTATATTTGATTAATTATGTATAATAATTATACTATATTTTTATCTCCATTTATCTATTTATCTATCTATTAAATAAAATAGGTGCATTGTAATTTGGTGGGAAAAAAGGCTGGTTTTGGTCTCTGGAAGACCTGATATTAAATTATCTCTGATACCAGCAATGTGACCATGAGCAAGTCAATTAACCTCTCAATGCCCCAGGCAACTCTCTAAGATTCTAAATTATAAAGTTGCTGATCTGCATTGGATAGATTCCACATTGGGCATTTTCTACATTGATGAAATCACATGTTAAGACCTTACCCCTTTGCCCAAAATGTCTAAAACAGTCCATTTTGAATATTTCTCTCCAATGTACTCAATATCTTGTATTCAATAAATACTAACAAATTACAAAACAAAAATACACCTGTTAAGGGTTATTGCTAAGTCCTAATTTTTATTTAGCATACTCACTCTGAACGTAAATTGTATGAATAATGCCCTATAGAAAGGGTTTTTCAGAAGATATTATAAATAAAGAAAAAAATGAACAAAAGGATCATTTTCAGCTCTAGTGGTATTTGCTGTCTGACCTTTGTGAGCAGAAACATCAACATCTAGCCAAATAGGTTGTCACCTATCTCAAACCTATCAGGTGAGTTGAATCCCCTTATCTGTAATAGTTGTCTGGAAATCTATGACATTATCTAATTTACATACCCAGGAGTGATCTGTTTTGAGTGAGTAAAACTAAAATTTTCCTCTACAAGTCACAATTTCTCAGGGTTTCCCCCCAGGGCCTCCTTATGCTAAACACATGATGTAAAGCACTTTGTCAACATTAAATGATAATGTAGATTTTAGTTTTAATCTCAGTATACTTCATGTTTTCAGTTCACTATATATTTAAACTGAAAAAAAAAAAAAAAAAACTTGATAAAGATAAAAATGAATGGGAGCCTAGCCCATTGATAGACAATCACAAGTTATCTTAATTTCTCTTGTATTAAAGATAGATTTTTTTTGTAAAAAAATAAAAACAGGGAGGGTATACTTTGATCTATGATTCTATGATTTTGTGTGCTTTCTCCATTGATGCTTATTTAAAGCCTTCCATTGGTCCTTGGTATATGATCCCTTTTCCTATTCAAACATAGCCTAAATTCTATCTTTGATGGCACCTGTTACAAAAATACTTTTGTCTCAACATTGTGTAGAAAATCTTCAGGATCTTAATTTTTTACCTCTATTGAGGTCAATATTTAGTAACACAAAGTCAACTTTGAGATCTCATCTATTATAGTCTTCTATAATTTAAATGAGTTCATGTGGAACATTTTGTTGAAGGAGAGCACTCAAGGCTGTATTTCTGTCCTATTAAATTCAGACTCTATAAATATCAATTAACTATGTAAACAAGAAGATCTCTTATTTTCTATGCCAGGGGGCTTTGCAAAAAAAGTTGTCTGCTATAGAAAGGCAGAACAAAGGATGCATATCTTTAGAAACTGCAGCTCACAACTGTATTCAGCACCAAAGTTTGACCACTATACATGCAAGTATACTTAATGATGTTATTATCACAAAGTGTTTTAGATTTTTAAAACCTTAGAGTTACATGTATCATCTTCTACCCAGGAAAGCATGTTACCAGGAATTCTTCTTTCAGCAATTATCTTTCTATTGCTTTGTTCTGTATACTATGCATTTCACAAATAGAAACTACCTACAATTCCTTCACTCCTAAGTGCAGGTAGAGGACACAGACACATATGCACACACATTGTTATCTATTATTTGTAGCTCCAAACATAAGTTCTGAAGTCAAGAGACTCAGGCAGTAAGTCTTTTAAAACTTAAGAGCAGAGTAATGGAAGATAAAACAAAGAAAGTCATTTGGGACCTGATCATTAACGATTTTGAAGTTTAAGCTAAGGAGTCTGAATTTTATCCTGCACACTGGGAGTCCTTCACTTTTACTTAAGAAGAGGCTAAATTACACTCCCTGAACAATATAGTAGAGTTCCTGGTCCATAGATATCATGCATAAATTTCTGTTTGCTTATATAATCACTATTTAATCTCACAGAGAGAAAGACTTTTTAATTTTAAATGAAAAAAATAGATTTTATAAAAGTTTTCATTTCTCTATAATTCTATTATAGACAATGAAATTATATAAAGCAGGGTCAGATTATAGGAGAATATCTCTGTATGTAGTAGGCTCATGAACAAATGAAACCTGTTATGGTAAGACATAACTAACCATCTTAGTTACTTAAGTGTAATATTAATTGTTTTTCATAGCAAAACTTTGGAGGAAAGAACTTTTATAAAGAATTTTTTATTTTGGTGCTGGAGGAAAAAGCCCAGACCTATTCTATATGTTTCTCCTCAATAAGCTAAAATAAAACCTACCAATACTAACTAGGGAGGGGAAAGCAAAATGGAATCCTAATAATTTAAATAAATTTCTCTTTTGAAAAGAGTAAAAAAAAATACTTTTAAAATCTATTTCATAAAAGACAAATAGGAAAAGGCAAAATAATTTCATAACTTTATTTCAGAATTTTTGTTATAATTCCCCAATAATCAATTAAAAATATAAACACATAGAATGTATAATCAACTTCAATCAATTAAAAGTAAATTGATAGTCTACCTAACAAAGACAACTTAGGAAATACTAATCTTCTCAGTCAGCTTTGCTAACAAAAATAACATCACTAGTACCACTAATATCAAGAAATTTTTTCAAAGGATGCATATGTAAGCTTTTACAAAATTGCTCACTTTAATTATTGTACTATAAAATGTGGAAGCTTTGCAATACTGTAAGAAATTTACATAAAATCTGGTCTCTGACCCACAGAATTCATGACCTTCTTTTGCTTGCACAACACTATTTAATCCCACAGAGGCAGAGACTCTTAATTAAAAACAAAGATGAATATGCTTTGGTGTAAAAGTTGTTTTCATTTCTGTGTGAGAATACTATGAAGGGAGATTTCTTGAATTGAAGGGCCAGGTGGAAGCTTGGAGGTCACCTCTATGTAGCAGCATGTGTCTCACAGATCATTGAGAAGCCTATATTGCTGTCTTCCTCAGTGACCAGATGGGCTAAGGCCTATAGAACATTCCATAGCCATTATTTTATGCATCAGACTGTGCTATGCATTCTAAGAAAACAGACAAGAAAGAGAGATTTGTCAGACCTAAATGCCTTCTGTCAATGCAGGGAGTCTTAGAAGAGTGTAATTCCATGATTTTTTTGTCAAATTTAGTGGGTGTGGGGCTGAGATACTGACAGGACTATACTTTACTTGCTGTGAAATGAAAAAGTACTATTGGAAACCATTCCTCTAATTCCTTAGAAGTAACTGGAAAGTAAGACATCATGATGCATGTGAGGCTTTTGTGTTACAAGGGGGAGAAGAGAAACACTGAAATAAATGTAGGCTTTTTCAAGGCCTGCCTTAAGTTTTTAATTTTTATCAGAGCTTCTATCCAATCACTTGGATTTTAAGCTTTCATTGCTCTTACTACTTTTCATAATTTGTCGACACAATAAAGCATTTATTCTGGCAATAATCAAATCAGTAGTTGAAAAAAGTATAAATTGTGCACATGTAGATGCAGTAACATTTATACTCAGATCAAAAAAAATGCTGTAGTAATTATATTGTTTAAGGATGAATAAAAAAAACCATGCATCTAATCATGTGAAAAATTTTGAATGAGAACAGTAATTATGTCTCACAGATAAAGATCAAAGTTCTACAGATCATGTTTTTTTTTTTTTTTTTTTCTATAGCTAAAGATGTCAGAGTTATATAAATTCATTGGGGTTTCTTTATTTTGTCACATTTCATCTGTTGCACAGTATCATGAACATTTATCTGGTTGTTGCATGAATTATAAATAATTAGGATAACATGGGGAAAGCTACTATTGGTATTTATACAAAACTTGTATAAATTGAATTTAAGGAAGCTCCATGATCCATCATTGGAATGGACAGCGGCATGTCATGACATGCTAACCACACTAGAATACAGCAAATTAATATACCCCTAGTGATAAGACATTCTAGAATATCTTGTACAGTAAAAGTTCATTTTTCTATAAGATTACTGAAATGAACTAGTTAAAATAATATGACTGTCAATACATGACTTCTGCTCAACTGCCTGGATTTTATTATGATATTTTTCCATTATTACTTTAGCACAGATACCTGATAGAATCAGGAACATTGTGGGAAAAGTAACTGAAACAAGAAATTTGGAAATGGAGGCATGTGGGTGAAGGAAGAAGTTCTAATGAAGGTGCATTTACTCTGATTTTATAAGGTATTTTGGGCAGTCTCCATTAAAGGATCACAATTCAAGGCTCAAAGAAGACCTTTTGTAGATGACATATATTTCTTCCTGCAATAGTTCCATCTTAAAATATGGTATTAAAAAGGAGCAGTGCAAGATGATGCACTTAAAAAAAGCAAAAGTTACATGCACAAGAATAAAACTTTTTTTTTGTTTTGAATGTTAAGACCTTTGCCAAGTGATTCTCATTCCATTATTTAACCAAATTTCATTCTACTAAATAGCTTGGTTTCATTTATTTAATAAATATTTATAGAGCACTTTTTTTTTAATGTGCTAGATACTGAGTAAGCCCATCTTCAAGCAGCTTAGAATCTAATGAGAAATATACAATAAGCATACAAATAAATCCCATTTTATACATAATTTAGACACAAAAGAAAAATGAGTACTCAGAGAATGGAGGAATCATCTTCAATTGGGAAGATCCAATACACTTTTTGGATGAATGGACATTTGAGTTGGTCTTTCAAAAAATATTTTAATAGAGATGTGAGAAATGTGTGTGTGTGGGTGTTGTTTCACGGAAAAAAAGATAAAAAAAATACATTTTAGGTTAATGGATTTAAAGTTAGAAAGAATGAAAAAGGCTATCTGTTCCAAAGCCTTTGCTCAACAGATGAGCAACTAAGGTCCAAAAAGTTTAAATTGCCCATACTCATGAAGGTTTAAAATGATGAACTAGGATTCAAATCCAGGTATTTCAAAACCAGAACATCTTCAATTAAACCAGGAAATGTTAGATTAGGATTCTGGAAAGCTCCACTAAGGAATTTAGGTTAAGTTTGGGAGGTATTGGTGAAATACTGAAGTTTTGGGGAGGAGAATGTCTTTAGAGGATGCTTTTAAGAAAGATTTTTAGTATTGTGTAGGAGGGTTGAAAGTGGTTAGAAGAGGAAGATACAGAAGAACATGAGAAGTTAATTGTAATAGTCAAGTAATGAAATTCTAATCTATAATAATCTATAAAATAAAAAATAGGCACATACAAATATTTATTTAGGAAGCTAGAGTGACAAATTCAAATCTAACTAGTTATGATATTTTGAGAAAGTCACTTAACAGATATCTGCCTCAGTTTCACCATATGTAAAATGGATATAATCCTATCTTCTAACTCCCAGAATTGTTCTTAGGATCAAATAATACTGTGTGTAAAGCACTTATCTGTGCATAGCACAAAGTGGTCACTTAATACATACTTGTTTTTTGTTTTGTTTTTTTGTTGTTTGCTTGTTTGATTTTTCCCACTCCACTTAATTGACTGATTGGTTAACTCACTCCTTTTCAATCCCTGCCATAATACTTGATGGAATATTATTAATTCATATTAATGATACTCCTGGTCTCCTATTATCAGTTCTTCCAACTCTCATAATGGCCATCTATGCTGTATCTAAGCTACTCACTGGGTGGGATAGTGTTTAGCTTGCCGAATTTGGAGTGAGGAAGACCTGATTTCACATTCTGGTTCATATAGTTATTAGGTGTCTTGCCAGACATCCTTTGAAAATTATTGGTTCTTTCAGTTTCCACATTTGTTAAATGTAGATAACAATGACATCTAACTTCCATGGTTTTTATATAGAGTATGTGAAATAATATAAGTAAAACACTTTTAAAGTACTATGTGAACATTAGCTACTTATTATTATTATCCTTTATATAAACATCACAACATATGATAACAACTATATGGCAGTAGAGTAGCACAGTAAATAGTATTAGATCTTGAATAAATTACGAGTTCAAACATAGCTTGAGGCACTTACTAGCTTTGTGAACCTGAGCAAGGTTCCTTATTTGTAAAATAGAAATACTAAAAATACTAAAAAAAAATACTAAAAATAGCACCTACCTCTCCGTTGCTGTGAGGATAAACTGACAAAAATATCTTTAAAGTATATGCAGACTTCAAAGAACTAAATGCTATCTATTATAATCATTATTGATCATCATTGTTATCTTACTATCATTCCAAATTCTGCTCTGAAATTACTCTTTCTGATCAGCCTACTTTACTGGCCTTCATTCTATGACCAATAAAATAGTTGGCCATTTTATTATACTTCTTTTAACCAATTCTTTTCTTATTCCAGAAAACCTAAGCAGCTTGTGATTATTAGAGCATTCAAGGCATGTTAGAGGCTAGATGTTAGAGGAATTAAAAATTTAATATATTTTGGTCCAGCATTATCACTCAAAGAAATCCAAGAGATAATCCTCTATAAAAATATTTATAGTACCACAATTTTTCTTGTAGCAAAGAATTAGAAATAAAGTGTCTGTCAACTGAGGGATGACTTAAAATATATAAGAACTAGTATGGTGTAAAGAAATGAAAAAAAATTAATGCTTAAACACTCTGACCTTTATGATACTTTCAGAAGAATTATAATAATATATTTTTCTACTTCCTGAGAGAAAGTTAGGGCTGCTGTGGAGAGAACAGACTAAGATATATTTTTATTTATGACTAATACATAAAATGTTTTGGTTTAACATACCTATGTGTATTTGTTATGAGAGAATTGCTATTTTGTGGGCTGAGTTAGATAGTGATTTTTAAAATGCAAATGTCATCAAAGAAACATTTTGTAAAAACAAAAAACAAAAAAGAATAAAACTTGTCTTAAATTTAACATAAAATTAAAATATATTGAATATTAAAATTAATAATTTCATAAAATATTAAAATAAATTATTTATCAAGAAAATACAAAGTTAATCATAATTCTAATGAGAACAAATTAAGTCTCTAAAATGTAATGGAGAAAAAAATTAATTTGTTATACACAATAGCAACTTAATTTAAATATGTATCATCTCTAAAATCTTAGTCAGGTATATAACCTTTAATATTTAAGTCTTGGATACATTATCTAGAGAGACATTTACAAAATGAAAATGTGGGAGAAAAAAATATGGTTCAGGAAATACCAAAAACATTTTCAACCATTTTTAAAACTCAATAATAAAAGTTGGACATCTTAAGAGAAATTTTTAAAATTTTAAATTTATTAAGTAAAATTAGCAGAAAACAAACCCACAAAAATCACATTTTATGTACCTTACTATTTATATTTACTAGTTAACTCACAAGATACTCAAAATGTATATGTCTACAGCACCCAAATGCTTTATAGAACTAAAGGAAGACAAAAAAAAATAAAAAAAAAAAAGAGAGAGAGCTATTCATTGTCATGACTGGATTGCAAAAATAAAAATAAAATTATTAAAAATTGATAATGCCTAAATAATTTACACATTTAGCATCACACCAAATAAATCAACAAGGAGTGATTTTCTATAGCTTGATAAAATAAAAACATCTTATTTGTCATTTGTTATGTGACTCTGGGCAAATTATCTCCTTCCTTTCTCTGGGAATGGAGTTCAAACTTATTGATTGTACTTGTTTTTTATTTTTTTTTCCTTTGTAAAATGAGGGAATTGAACTAGTAAAGTCCAGTGAAATATGTGGGGGGAAAAAAAGTAAACTTAATGATGGGTTAGTAGTATTATATCTCAAAAAACCAATAGTACATTAGACAATAATTATTAAAAATATTTTGTGCTGACTGATTTAAAAACAAAGGCATGGAGAAAGCAGATAGATTAATATCTGTAGAGTGGGAGAAGAGAAGCATTATACAATAAGGTTCAGGGTCAGTGGTAAAGGTCTTTAGTTAAAACTTAAAGTAAATCATAAAGGCCAAGAGGTAGGGAAAAAGATGAGGAGATTTTCAGAGGTATGGAATAACCATTTAGGAAGCATATAGGCATACAAGGGACCAATAGATACAATGGTTGCTAGAGGAAAAGCAAGTATGGTCATACTCAATTATAAAATATATAAAAAGAATTAAAGTACAAGAAAATTGGGAAAGTAAGAAGGAGACAAATTGTGAAAGTCTTTTAGAGGATATTTTATGATCCTAAGGGTAATAAATATCTTTAACAATAGTAGGGAAGATTGGAAGAAAATAATTTTGGGAAGAAGATAATAAGTTCAATAATAGATATAATGAATTTTTAAGATGTCCAGTAGAACTTTGGAGAAACAGAAATGGAGATCAAGAGAAATTAGAGCTGGATTACCTGGATAGGGATGATAACTGAATCCATGTGAACTGATGGTATTATTAAGCAAAATAGCATAAGGTCCAAAGAGAAGAGGACAAAAGACAGAGTTTAGTTTAGGGGTTCATCTATGGTCCTATAGGTTCAACCTATAGAGAGATCCAGCAAAACAAACAAACAAACAAACAAATAAACAACAAAAGAGACAAAGATGAGAACCAGGAGAGAAAATTTTTGAAAAAAAAAAAAAACTTAGAAGAAACTATCAATTGACATTATTAATACAGGAGTGGAGCCAAGATATTGGAGTAAAGTCAGGATGCTACTCCAGCCCTCCTAGTTTCTCTCAAAAACCACATGAAACCAAGGCTTCTGAACAGAGTATGATGGAATAAAACCTCTCTTCAGTTCCAAATAAAATGAAAAAACAATTCAAGGAAAAAAATATTGTAAGCTGCCAGACAAAAACAATTCGAAGAGGCAGAGTTACCCAAATTATGGCAGCTTCTATGATAAAGGATCAGCGGGTCTGGAATACCATATTCAGGAAGGTAAAGGACCTAGAGTTACAACCAAGAATTAACTCAGAAAGATTCAGCATCATCTTTCAAGGGAAAAGATGAAGTTTCAATGAAGTAAGAGACTTATCAATTATTTGTATTGAAAAAAGCAGAACTAAACAGAAAATTTAATCTCCAAACATAGGACTAAAGAGAACCATAGAAAGGTAAACAGGGGGAAATATGTATTTAAAGGTTAAACTGTTTACATCTCTAGATGAGAAAAAAACATATATGTAATTTTTGAGAACTGAATCCATCACTGAGGCAGACAAAAGGGGGAGGGCATAACATGGACTGAGGATGTGGTTGAGAATAGACTCTTATGATGACATCAAAGAAAAAGACATTAAAGGATGAAAACAGGTCTGTGCTGGAAAAAGGATGAAAGGGAAGATGTCAAGAAAATTAGTTTACACCAAGACCTATTACAATCCAGGGGGAAAAGGGAAGGGGATGACCATTGTCTGAAGCTTGATCTCATTAGTTTTGCTTCTCAAAGGGAAAAACTTAATCTTTCAGTTGAGTATAGAAATATATCTAACCCATAAAGAAGTAGGCAGAGAAAGAAGAAAAGAAAAGGGAGGGGCAGGATAGAAGGGACAACAGAAACACTTAGAAAAAAGTTATGAGAAGGGAGAAAGGGTTGATAAAATATAAGGTAGTGGGTAGAGTGGGTTAAAAAAAACACTACTAAGAGAAGGAGGTATGGGTGGTAGATGATAAGGGAGGGGGTGGAGTGGGTAAAAAAATACGTAAGACTAAGAATAGGATGGAAAGAGAGAACAAATGTGTATATAGGGGAGAAAATAGGATGGAGAGAAATACAGAACTGGTAATCAAAACTCTTAATGTGAATGGGATAGACTCTCCCATAAAATGGAAGCAAATATCAGAATGGATTAAAAAAACAATATCCTATAATGTGTTGTTTATAACAAAATCACTTGACAAATACTGATTTAGAAAAAGAAATTGAACAAGTCATCAATGAACTCCCTAAGAAAAAAATCTCCAGAGGCAGATGGATTCATAAGTGAATTTTACAAAACATTTAAAGAACAATTAATTCCAATACTATGTAAACTATTTGGAAAAAATAGATAAAGAAAGAGTCCTGCCAAAATTTTTCTATGACTCAAATATGTCACTTAACCCTAAACCAGGAAGATCAAAAACAGAGTAAAAACATTACAGACCATCTCCCTAATGAATATTGATGCAGAAATTTTAGATAAAATATTAACAAAGATATTACAGCAATTTATCAGCAGAATAATCCAATATCACTAAGTAGGATTTATACCAGGAATGCAGGGCTGGTTTAATATCAGGAAAACTATTACCATTGTGAGGGATGAGAACCTTACCCAAAATGACTACTCAGAGATCACTCAGTAGAAAGCAGAAAGGTTGTTTATTATACTTCCATAGGATGAGCCATCCCATTACAAGATAAGAAAGAGAAAGCTTATGGTAGGAGGGCTAAAGAATTAATAAAGATATACAGGTTTTATAAGTTCTGTTACAAAGGATTACATAATAAATTAGGGAGCATTGAGGAGAGGGGGAGGCATCTAATTGGTTGTTGCTATCTGGAGGGATTGTAATGGAAGGTTTCTGTTTCCCCCAAATCACCTGATTTCTAGGAAATAGAAAATCAGGCCTTCAAGCTTCAGATACTTAAGCAGACAGTGAGTGGTAAAGCTAATAGACTAAACATTGATAAATGTCAGATACTGATAAATGCCATCAGCTAAGGTTAAGGAAATATGTTTATAGCTGGCCAAGGCTCAAGTAAATATAGGCCTGCACATATGATGTAGGTCATAGGGGAAATAAAATACAGAAAAAGAATTCATACATTCCTGAAAGTTCTTCACCTTATCTCTCTATTCCACACCATGATTAGCCATATCAATAAAAAAAACCATAGAAATCATACAATTATGTCACCAGATGCAGAAAAAGCTTTCATAATACACAGCACCCATTGCTATTAAAGATACTAAAGAGCTTAGGAATAAAGGGAGCTTTCCTTAAATTAATAAGCAATGTCTAACTAAAACCTACAGCAAGCATAATTTTTTTGTAATGTTCTCAGTTGGTCTTTTTGGAGGTCTTGGAGCCAGCCTTCTTTTCAGTAGAGTAATCACCACAAGAATAGCCAGGTGTTAAAGTCCAAATCCTTTTTTATCTCCTTCATAATCTAGTTTCTTTGTCTGTGGCAAATTTCAATGGAGAAGCTAAGGAAGAGAACCTTTCAGACAGAGCTTGGTTTCAGTAAGGGGAACAGGAGGATAGGCCAGCCATCACAAAGCTAATGAAGATGGAAATGAATCTCTGAGTCCCAGGGCTTGAGTTCCTGCCTCCAGTCTACTTGTCTTCTCTGGCTCTGACTCTGGCTGAGGCTCCCAGTTTATATGCTAACTTATAATTACATTGTCGTAGGTGTGAATCTTGTAGAATTATATTAAGTACTAAGTACATGTACTGAACTAGAGAACTTTTAAGCACTATGCTAAACTAGATAACCATTGTCTTTATCAATTCTATTGACTTACCACCTTATAAGAATCCTTGTTTTAGAGCTCTGGCCCATAACAATTTTTAATGGAGAAAATCTGGGCACATTCCTAATAAGATCAAGTATGATACAAGGATGGCCATTATCACCATTGTTATTCAACATTATATTAGAAATAGTGGCTTTAGCAATAAAAAAAAAGAAATTAAAGGAATTAGAATAGGCAATGAGGAAATAAAACTATCACTTTGCAAATGATATAATGATATACTTAGAGAATGCTAGAAAATCATCCAATTATCTACAGGAAACAATTCACAGCTTTAGCAAAGTTGAAGAATATCAAATAAAAGCACACAAATCATTAACATTTCTATACATTATTGACAAGTCCATCAGCAAGTGATAGAAAGAGAAATTCCATTTGAAATTACTATAGACACAATAAAATACTGTAGACAAAATTACTGACAAGACAAACCCAAGAACTATATAAACAAAATTACAAAACACTTCTCAAACATATAAAATCAGATCTAAATAATTGGAAAAATATCAATTGTTCATTGCTAGGCTGATCTAATGTAATAAAAATTACAATTTTCCTAAATTGGCCTACTTGTTCAGTACCATACCAATCAAACTGCCAAAACAGTATCTTATAGAACTAGAAAAAATGTCAATATTCATCAGGAAGAACAAAAGAACAAAAAGAAGATAAAGAATATCAATTGAATTAATGAAAAAATGCAAAGAATGATGGCTTAGCAGTACCAAATCTAACACTGTATTATAATAAAGCAGTAGTAATAACAACCATTTGGTACTGGCTAGAGTTGTGTATCAGTGTAACAGAGTAGATACACATGACACAATAATTAAGACCTATAGCAATCTAATATTTGATAAATCCCCAAACTCCAGCTTATGAATATAAACTCAGTAATTGACAAAAAAAATGCTGGGAAAACTGAAAATTAATGTCAGAAAATTGGCATAGACTTACTTGTCATATCCCATATCAAAATAAAGTCAAAATAGATACATGATTTGGGCATAAAGGATGATACATAAACAAATTAGGAGAACAAGGGATGATAGATAAATCAGATTTTTGGAGAAGGGAGGAATTTATAACCAAAGAATAATTAAAGAACATTATGAAAGGCAAAATGGACAACTGCGATATTCTTATCTAAAGTTTAATGTTCTCTGGGAGCAGGTTTCTTGGGGGTTGATGGAGGCAGCCAGTAATCACCACAAATGCAGTCAGGGATTAAAGTCCCAATCCTTTATTGTATCCTTCAAAGCCTTATCTCCTTCCTAGGGTCCCATTAGCTTTCTGGAGGCCTTCTGTAGTCTTGGTTCCAAGAGCTTCTGCCGCTAGTCTTTTGCTTCTGCCAGCTTCTGCCTCTAGCTTCCTCCAAATGAGCTTCTAGTGGGCTTATCCTTCCTGATCCTGAGACCTCCTCCTTATATGCCCAACACTGAGTATACACCACTCATTATATCACTAGCAAACCATTATTTGTTGTAGGAGTAAATCAATGCTAAACCCGATTTAACAATTGTCTCCTCAATTCCACTTAGTACCTTGTTTCAAATTCTGGCCCATAACATCTCCTAGTAGGATCAGATCAAACATACCATGCTAAATTAAATAATTATTGTCTCTAACAATTCCATTATCTTAGTACCTTGTATGAATCCTAATAGATAACTTTGCATCAAATTTAAAAAAAATTGCACAAACAAAACCAACAGAAGCAAGATTAAAAGGGAAGTAGAAAGCTTGAGGGGGGAGGGGATTTACAATCAGTATTTCTAACAAAGGTCTCATTTCTAAAAAATAAAAAGAACTGTGTCAAATTTATAAGAATATAAGTCATTCTCCAATTGATAAATGGTCAGAGGATATGAACAGACAATTTTAAGGTGATTAAATAATTAAATTAATTAAAGCCATTTAAACTTATATGAAAATGTGCTCTAACTCACTATTGAGGAGAGAAATGCAAATTAAAACAATTCTTATGTACCACCTCACACTTCTCAGATTGGCTAACATGACATGAAAAGATAATGATGAATGTTGGAGAGGATTTGGGAAAACTTGGATACTAATGAATTGTTGGTGGAGTTGTAAAGTGATCCAACCATTATGGAGAACAACTTGGAACCATGCCTAAAGGGATATAAAACTCTGCATTCCCTTTGAGCCAGTTGGTCTGTATCTCAAGGAAATCAAAAAGGAAAGGAAAGGGCTCACACATGCAAAAGTATTTGTAGAAGTTCTTCTTGTGGTAGCAAAGAATTAGAAAAATAGTGGATGTTCATCAGTTGGAGAATGGCTGAACAAACTATGGTACATAAAGGTAATGGAATAGTATTGTTCTATAAAGAATATGAATCGTACTGACTGTAGAAAGGCCTGGAAAGATTTACAGGAATTATTGCTGAGCAAAACAATATACCTAGGAAAACATATAACAGCAAGAACATGTAATGATCAACTATAAAAGGCTCCATTCTTCTCAGTGTTTCAGTGATCCAAAGCAATCCCAATAGACTCTGGACAGAAAATGCCATCTGCATCCAGAAAAAGTGTAAGGAGATGGAATGTATATCAACACTTCTTTTTTTCTGTTTTTTTTTTTTTTTTTTTTTTCCTCTCTCATGGTTTTTTCCCTTTACTCTGATTTTTCTCTCCATGAATCTCTCATGATTATGAATCTCTAAATGATTCATAAAGCAATGTATATTAAAAGTAAATATACTTAATGCAATAAAAATATAAATACTTGCACTTCTGTAACTGGTACAAATTTCTTAAATGTATCATTTAATTAATTGATCTATCCAATGTACCTACCAAGCCATATTTTGTTCCCAAAATTCAGCTTTCAAGTAATTAAATGCATAGCCTTCAAACTTGAAAAAATATTCTTGTTTTTCCTGAACGCATTTATTACTATTCAAATATAGTACGTATTCTGGGCCCTGAAGTTAGATTAGGAAGCTTTTTTTTTTTTAACCCTTCACTTATTTAATCTGTCAAAGTTATTATTCATGCATTGTCACATAACACAAATGTTACAAATTTATTCCTCTTTGGCTGCATTCTAAACTTCATCTATCTTTTCACCAAAAACCTCTTTACCTGAAGCTCATTCTATCCCTGAGATTCAAACATTAGAAATACCTTCCACCGAAGATGGCGGAGAAGAAACACACGACTCTGTGAACGTCCTCACTCCCTCACAATCAATTAGATAAATCAGCCTCAGAAATAGCCCTGGACTGATAGATACCACAAGGACTGGAAGCACGACTTACCAGCTGAAGAGAATCTGGAGTTTCAACAGAAAAGGTCAGTTCCCAGGGGAGGAAGAAGAGAGGCCAGCTGCGCCAATCGCACTGGGAAGGGCTCTGGGATCAGAGAAGCCACTGAGATAAAGGAATCTGGCACAGGCTGTTAGCTCTTCTCTGCTTATAATATAGCAGTTCAGAAGAGAAAGCTAAAATACCTTAAAAATTCAGATAGATCAGATTTTCCAGGACCCTGGGGGTGACTCAGCAGATCTCGGCACTGGGGGGTGTGGCCTCAGCTCCCTCCTGAGAATAGTTAAAAGATTGACAAGGGGGTAGATATGGCCCAAGGCAACACACACTGCCTATCTCAGCTGGAGGGAGTGGAACTCAGATACAGAAGTCCCGGAGAAGTGGAACCTTTGAACTAGGGACCGCGGTTTCTGGCAGACACTTCCAGTTTGAGCACAGGGGCTTTTCACGTCACCTGCTGCAGACATACATGCCACACCGGGACACATAGGCTGGGCTTTGTGCCTTATTTGCTGTTCAATCTCAACCTCAGGGAAGCTGCTAAAACACAGCGCCCTCGGGGCACAGCACAGCTAATCACCTCTGAGGCACTTTCAGGGAGGGGGTGGGGAACTCTCTCCCAGAGCTCTCTCTTAGCTCAGGCGCTAGAACGGCTACATCCATCCGGTCTGGGAGGAAGCTGGTAAAGAAGTAAATAAATAATTTCCTACCCCAGGGACAGACCCCAAAAGATTTTTTAAATATGAACAAAAAAGCCAGAAAAACTATAAATTCCTTCTACACAGAGAAAGAGCGGGTATCCAACCCCGAGGAAGTTAACAGCAGAGAGTCAGCAGATAACAACCTAAAAGGGAATGATTCCTGCCCCCCATCACATAACTCTCTCCTCAAAGAGTCTATCAAAAAGCTAAGAGAGTTTGAAGAAAAATGGGGAAAGGAAAGGGAACCTATGATAGAGAATAACAACGTCCTGAAATTGGAGTTGGAAAAAATAAAGAATTCACAGGAGATGCAGGGAAACAAAATTAGTGAATTAGAAAAGGTTAAAAAACCACAGGAAAGTAGAATTTCTGAATTGGAAAAGATAAAAAAGTCTCAAGAAAATAGAATTTCTGAATTGGAAAAAGAAAATAATTCTCAAAAAAAATTTAGGGAAATGGAAAAATATTCAATAGAGCAAAATAATTCATTTAAAAACGAAATTGGGCATTTACAAAAAGAACTAAAAACTGTGAAAGAAGAAAATAACTCCTTAAAAGTCAGAATGGAACAAATAGAAGTGAATGATTCACAGAGAACCCAAGAATCAGTCAAACAAACAAAAAAAAAAAAAAAAATGAAAAGCTGGAGAACAACGTCAAATACTTACTGGGAAAATCTATAGACCTGGAAAATATATCTAGGAGAGATAATCTGCGGATCATTGGACTTCCTGAAAACTATGACCAAAAAAAGAGCCTAGATTCTATTTTACAGGAAATTATCAAAGAGAACTGTCCAGAGATAATAGAAACAGAAGGGAAAGTAGATGTGGAAAGAATTCATCGAACTCCTTCTGAAATAAACCCTAAAAAAAGAACACCACAGAATATTGTGGCTAAGCTGCAGAATTACCACACAAAGGAGAAAATCCTGCAAGCAGCTAGAAAAAAACAATTTAAATACCAAGGTGCCACAATAAGGGTCACCCAAGATCTGGCTGCCTCCACATTAAAAGATAGAAGGGCCTGGAACCTGGTATTCCGTAAGGCAAAAGATCAAGGACTGCAACCAAGAATGAACTACCCAGCTAAGTTTAGCATCTTTTTCCATGGAAGAAGATGGTAATTCTATGAAACAGAGGAATTCTATATGTTTCTAAGAAAAAAACCAGACTTAAACAAAAAATTTGATCTAAATCCACAAGACTGAAGAGAAACAGAAAAAGGTACACAGAACCCTTGAGAACTGTAACTCTGTTGTGGGTATATAAAAAGTACTCAAGGATAATTTGATTTTACTGATATAAAAGAAAAAAAGGGGGGTGTAGTAAAGGGAAGGAGGTCATTTCAGAAAAAGGGGAAGGAAAGATAAAAAGAGGGAAACTACATCCCAGGAAGAGGCATAGAAAATACACCATATCTGAGGGAATTTAGTGAGGGGGAGAATCATTGTGTGAATCTTACTCTCATCAGGAGAGGCTCAAAGAGTAAATAATTAACATATTTGTTTTTCAGAGAATTTTCTCTCACCTCATTAAAAGGGGGGAGAGTAAAAGGGAAAAGGAAAAGGAGAATAAGTGAAGGGACTTGGAGGGAGGGGGGAGGGATACTAAAAAAAAAAAAAAGGAGGGTTGCGCATCACAAGGGGGGTCTGTAACTTAAATATCGGGGAGGGGGATCAGGGGGGTCAAAGGAAAAAAGCGTAATCTGGGGATAATATGATGGCAGGAAATACAGAATTAGTAATTTTAACTGTAAATGTAAATGGGATGAACGATCCCATCAAACAGAGACGGATAGCAGATTGGATCAAAAATCAGAACCCTACAATATGTTGTCTGCAGGAAACACACTTAAAGCAGGGAGATACATACAGAGTAAAGGTAAAAGGTTGGAACAGAGCCTATTAGGCTTCAGGTAAAGCCAAAAAAGCAGGGGTAGATATCCTTATCTCAGATCAAGGAAAAGCAGAAGTAGATCTCGTTAAAAAAGATAAGGAAGGAAACTATATCCTGCTGAAAGGTAGCATAAATAATGAAGCCATATCAATACTACACATATATGCACCAAGTAGTATAGCATCTAACTTTCTAAAGGAAAAGTTAAGAGAGTTGCAAGAAGAAACAGACAGTAAAAGTATAATAGTGGGAGATCTCAACCTTGCACTCTCAGATTTAGACAAATCGACCCACAAAACAAACAAGAAAGAAATTAAAAAAGTAAATAGAACATTAGAAAAACTAGGTATGACAGACCTTTGGAGAAAACTGAATGGCAATAGAAAGGAATATACTTTCTTCTTAGCAGTTCATGGATCCTATACAAAAATAGACCATATATTAGGACATAAAGATCTCAAAATTAAATGTAGGAAGGCAGAAATAATAAATGCGTTCTTCTCAGATCACAATGCAATAAAAGCTACATTCAGTAAAAAGTTAGGGGTAAATAGACCAAAAAGTAATTGGAAACTGAATAATCTCATCTTAAAGAATGACTGGGTGAAAGAGCAAATTATAGAAACAATAAATAATTTCACCCAAGATAATGACAATGATGAGACATCATACCAAAATCTGTGGGATGCAGCTAAAGCAGTAATAAGGGGAAATTTTATATCTTTAGAGGCTTATTTGAAGAAAATAGAGAAAGAGAAGATTAATGAATTGGGCTTACAACTTAAAAGGCTAGAAAAAGACCAAATTATAAACCCCCAACCAAAAATTAAACTTGAAATACAAAAATTAAAAGGAGAAATCAATAATATTGAAAGTAAAAAAAAACTATTGAATTAATAAATAAAACCAGGAGTTGGTTTTATGAAAAAGCCAATAAAATAGATAAACCTTTGGTAAATTTGATCAGAAAAAAGAAAGAGGAAAATCAAATTGTTAGTCTTACAAATGAAAAGGGGGATCTTTCCACCAATGAAGAGGAAATTAGAGAAATAATAAGGAGTTATTTTGCCCAACTTTATGCCAATAAATTTGATAACTTAAGTGAAATGGATGACTTCCTCCAAAAATATAGGCTCCCTAGATTAACAGAGGAGGAGATAAATTGCTTAAATAGTCCCATTTCAGAAAAAGAAATAGAACAAGCTATTAATCAACTCCCCAGGAAAAAATAAATTCCCCAGGACCAGATGGATTCACATGTGAATTCTACCAAACATTTAAAGAACAATTAGCCCCAATGTTATATAAATTATTTGAAAAAATAGGGGATGAAGGAGTCCTACCAAACTCCTTTTATGACACAGACATGGTACTGATACCTAAACCAAGTAGAGCGAAAACTGAGAAAGAAAATTATAGACCAATTTCCTTAATGAATATTGATGCTAAAATCTTAAATAAGATATTAGCAAAAAGACTTCAGAAAATCATCTCCAGGATAATACACTATGATCAAGTAGGATTTATTCCAGGAATGCAGGGCTGGTTTAATATTAGGAAAACTATTAATATAATTGACCATATTAATAATCAAACTAATAAGAACCATATGATCTTCTCAATAGATGCAGAAAAAGCATTAGACAAAATCCAACATCCATTCCTACTAAAAACTCTTGAGAGTATAGGAATAAATGGACTATTTCTTAGAATAATCAGGAGCATATATTTAAGACTGTCAGTAAGCATAATATGCAATAGAAATAAACTACAACCTTTCCCAGTAAGATCAGGAGTGAAACAAGGTTGCCCCCTATCACCATTACTATTCAATATAGTACTAGAAATGCTAGCCTCAGCAATAAGAGCCGAGAAAGAGATTCAAGGAATTAGAGTAGGAAATGAGGAAATCAAACTATCACTCTTTGCAGATGACATGATGGTATACTTAGAGAACCCCAAAGACTCTGCTAAAAAGCTACTAGAAATAATTCAAAATTTCAGCAAAGTGGCAGGATACAAAATAAATCCACATAAATCCTCAGCATTTTTATATATCACTAACAAAATGCAACAGCAAGAGATACAAAGAGAAATTACATCCCAAACAAATGTTGAGAGTATAAAGTATTTGGGAATCCATCTACCAAAGTAAAGTCAGGAATTATATGAGAAAAATTACAAAACACTTGCCAAAAAAATAAAATCAGATTTAAATAATTGGAAAGACATTCAGTGCTCTTGGATAGACCGAGCGAATATAATAAAGATGACAATACTCCCCAAACTAATCTATTTATTTAGTGCTATACCAATCAGACTCCCAAGAAACTATTTCTATGACCTAGAAAAAAATAACAACAAAATTCATATGGAAGAATAAAAGATCGAGAATTGCAAGGGAACGAATGAAAAAAAACAAAAAACTCAGAGGAAGGTGGTCTAAGTTTACCTGATCTAAAGCTATATTATATAGCAGCAGTCACCAAAACCATTTGGAATTGGCTAAGAAATAGACCGGTAGATCAGTGGAACAGATTAGATACAAAGGACAAAAAAGGGTACATCTATAGCAATCTAATCTTTGACAAACCCAAAGATACCAATAAAAATTCATTATTTGGAAAAAAACTGTTGGGAAAACTGGAAATTAATATGGCAGAAATTAGATATGGATCCACACTTAACACCATATACCAAGATAAGATCAAAATGGGTCCATGATTTAGGCATAAAGAGGGAGATAATAAATAGATTAGAGGAACAGAGGATAGTCTACCTCTCAGACTTGTGGAGGAGGAAGGAATTTATGACCAGAGAAGAACTAGAGATCATTATAGATCACAAAATAGAAGATTTTGATTACATCAAACTAAAAAGTTTCTGTACAAATAATACTAATGCAAACAAGATTAGAAGGGAAGTAACAAACTGGGAAAATATTTTTAAAAGCAAAGGTTCTGACCAAGGTCTCATTTCCAAAATATATAGAGAACTTACCCTAATTTATAAGAAACCGAACCATTCTCCAATTGATAAATGGTCAAAGGATATGAACAGACAATTCTCAGATGAAGAAATCGAAACTATATCCACTCACAAGAAAGAGTGTTCCAAATCACTACTCATCAGAGAAATGCAAATCAAAACAACTCTGAGATACCGCTACACACCTGTCAGATTGGCTAAAATGACAGGAACAAATAATGATGAATGTTGGAGGGGATGTGGGGAAACTGGGACACTAATACATTGCTGTTGGAGTTGCGAAAGAATCCAGCCATTCTGGAGAGCAATCTGGAATTATGCCCAAAAAGCTATCAAACTGTGCATACCCTTTGACCCAGCAGTGCTACTACTGGGCTTATATCCCAAAGAAATACTAAAGAGCGGAAAGAGACATATATGTGCCAAAATGTTTGTGGCAGCTCTTTTTGTTGTAGCTAGAAACTGGAAGATGAATGGATGTCCATCAGTTGGAGAATGGTTGGGTAAATTGTGGTATATGAAGGTAATGGAATATTATTGCTCTGTAAGAAATGACCAGCAGGAGGAATACAGAGAGGCTTGGATAGACTTATATCAACTGATGCTGAGTGAAAGGAGCAGAACCAGAAGATCACTGTACACTTCAACAACAACACTGTATGAGGATGTATTCTGATGGAAGTGGAAATCTTCAACATAAAGAAGATCCAACTCACTTCCAGTTGATCAATGATGGACAGAGGTAGCTATATCCAGAGAAGAAATAATGGGAAGTTAATGTAAATTGTTAGCACTAATATCTGTCTGCCCAGGTTACATGTTTTCGGAATCTAATGCTTATTGTGCAACAAGAAAATGATATTCACACACATGTATTGTATCTAGGCTATATTGTAACACATGTAAAATGTATGGGATTGCCTGTCATCGGGGGGAGGGAATAGAGGGAGGGAGGGGGGATAATTTGGAAAAATGAATACAAGGGATAATATTATAAAATATATATATATATAATAAAAATTATTAATTAAAAAAAAAAAAAGAAATACTTTCCACCTCTTCCTCTGACTAGATAGCTCTTCCCAGGACCTCTATTTTAGGGCAGTGAACAGATCAATCATATATTTTTTCTCTTCAGCCTTCATTCAGGACTTTCTATACCATACTCTGCTCTCCTCTCTTATCCAACTGGATATTTTAATTTTATCCCCCCCACCTTATTTATTTTTCTTTACATTTTGCTTATAGCTCTTATTAGAATATAAATTCCTTGAGTGAAGAAACTATTTTTTTTTCCTACTTATATTTGTATTCCTAGTACTGAGGTTAGTGATTTGCACATGGAATGCACTTAATGAATGCTTGGTGATTGTTTGAATGAATATCATGTAATTCTCCTAATTATCACAGTAAGTCTGAAATGTGTTCACCTATGGCCTCCCTGTTGGTACAATTTGATATGGACCATATGAATAAAGAGAATACTTGTGCATGATCATTATGAATTCACAATTTTGGCTAAACCTTGGAGATGTTTCAAACAGTTCTCTAACAAAAACGTCCTTAATTGTCATTCAAAAAGTCAGGTCAACAAACGTCAAGTGTAGGAAAGGAAAAAAAAAAAACAAAAAACAAAACGTTTTAAAAAATTCTACAAATGATTTAAACGAAATCCATAAATATATTATGATACTTTTTCTTTCCTCCCAAGTGAATTTTATATATCCCAAGGCTGTAGTTCCTTCACCCAAGTGAATTTTATATATCCCAAGGCTGTAGTTCCTTCACCCAAGTGAGAAAATGAAATATCATCCTGGATGAGGGCATTGAACCTCTTCTAGAATAAAATGATCACAGCATCCTTAATGTTTAGGTCCTAGAAATAAAATCTGATATATTTGTGTAGCCTACTCAAGCAGCAGCCTAGATATTCTAGTTTGTGGTTGTAGTCTGTTTAGAGCCTTTGAACATCTGTTAGAAGTAATTTACAATAATCTTATGATAGCTGAACAGTAATCCCTCTTCAAACCTCTAGGAAATAGCTCAAAAGGCAGCCTGTATGTTCAATTAGGCAATCAAAAACTCTACTTTCACTAATTCTATGGGAACATCTGTGGGGTTCTATTTAATGTGCAGCTGGACCTAGGTCAAGAAACTAATGTGCCTTAGTTAAGACCCATTCAATGTGTCTGGCATGTTAACTATAATATTGTTCAAAGACAAAAGAACATAATTGATCTATTAACCGGAAGAATTGTATTTATGGTTGTATTTTTTATGCAGTAATGGAAAAGTGGTCATGAGATCTCGCTCACCTTTCCATCCTGATCTCTCCCCTCAAAATAAGGGAAGCATAGTCTATCCAAAATGGACTTAATTCAGGATAGAACTCAGAAAGGAAGAAAACATTTTTTTCTGGAAATAATCAAGCTATATAAATGAGAAAGAAGTCATAATCCAATGTTGAACAGATGGATTTACAATTTAAATTCTGAGTAAAAAAGGGGGACTCAGAGAGTGGCAATGAGAAGAGTCAGAAATATCAGCCAGAATACTACCAGCATAGCTACCAGAAGGGTAAATTATATTAATAGAAGCTTGTCATCACATATGAATTTTTAATGGTACAACTTAAGGATTTATGACAGTCTAGTAAAATTGAAGCGGGTAATTTTTCTGGACAATAATTTTACTTTATTTGGCCTCAATGTTCTCCAAGTCTGATTCAAAAGCATTAAATTTATGCTTCAGACAGAAGTGTAAGTGTCTCTTCATGAGGACTCTGAAGTCCATGGATTGAGTTTTGCCTGATAAGTTTTCTCCTATCTAGTTAGGAGCTTCAACTAGGTAATTTGCCTAGAAATTTGATAAGAGCTTATGATTGATAATTTGGCTTTGTCTAAATTGACAAGCTTAACCTGTTCTTAGATTTTGACAAAGGAATGCTTAACTTGCTACAGAGTTATATAAAAGAGAAGCCAAATAATAAGAACAATAGTTAACAATTATATTATCGGTTTAAGCATATTGCTCAAGTTCTTCTTACCTCTAAGAGAGAAAAAAAATCACCTTTTCACTACTGAAGAGGTTACAAACAACAATAACTGACTTTGGTGTTATTAATTTGTTATTAATGTTATTAATACTGGTAATTTACAACTAGAACAATGTGATAGTTGTGCATATCACTAAGTTTTCTTTCAAGCAATTTTGTACAGAAATAAAAGCCATTCATTCAGTCCTTGCAACTATACATCAACAGATTCTAAAATATAATGATCAGTGGGGTATAGAATTTGAGCATTATTAATTACATTTAAATAAATTTTTGTACAAAGAATACCAATATTTACAGGCAAGTCTCAAAACTTAAAATATAAAATTATATAGTATAAATATATAAAACAATATCAATATATATATGTGTGTGTGTGTGTATAGTGTATATATATATATATATATATATATATATATATATATATATATATATATATATATATATATATAGTATATATAGTGTTATGGGCCAGAACTCTGAACTTGAAACACAAATTCTTTGATGAGACAGTGATTATCTAGTTCTAGTTTAGCATGGTGCTTAATAGTTCTCTAAGTTCAGTATGATTGATTTCATCTTACAATAAATAATGGTTTCCTAGTGATATAATGATTAGTTTATATTCAATATAAGCCAACCTCTCAGAGCCAAGGAGAGAAATTCATTTCCACCTTCTGTCAGGCTCCTGGTGGCTCTCCTGGGAGACTGAGAGAGCTCTGATTCAGAGCTGGGGAAGACAAGTGGATTGGAGGCTGAAGCACAAGCTTTTGGACTCAGATTCATTCATCCCATCTCACACCCTGTGGTGGCAGGCTCTCCTCCATTGAAACCAAGACTCTGGAAAGATAACCAGGCCCCAGGAAAGGAGACAAGACTTTGAAAGAGATAATAAAGGATTTGCACTTTAACCCCTGGCTACTTTTGTAGTGATTACTGAACTGAAACAAAGGTTGCCCCAGAGACCCTCAGAAAAAAAACAATTAAGAACATTACATTTTGCCACCTGAACAATGGACTAAGGATCTACATCTGTGACCCAGAGATTAGGGTGAGTACAAAAACAGACAAGAAGGAAACTTTGTTAAGGGCTAAAATAGTGTTTTAGCTGAAATGGGACAAATGTTTAGAAAATAGCTTTCTTTTTCACTTCAAGGAAAATGTGTTGAAAGCTTGGTCAAACTGATAAAAAAAAAACAAGGTTTGCTTATAACTTGGAAGCAAATCATTGACGTTTTGGAAACACTACAGTATACGGCCTCTTGGTTCTCTACGGAAAAAGAATTAGATCCAGACAAGTGGAAATTAGTAGGAGGGCAAGTATGTGACTACTACAATGATAATGGACCTGACTCAATTTCTAAAGAAACAATTGCTACATAACTTGATACAATTGGCTTTAAGAAATTATATAAGTATTAGAATAACAAAAAAAAGAAGAAAGAGCAAGACGGGAAGGATACAGACAAACTAAGTGAAAAGGATGAAGCATTTAGATAAGAACAGAGTTAAGTGCAATTGTGATGAAATTAAGGAATTTAGTGCTTCACAGTAGGCCCCATTAGGACATTCCCCAACCCCTGACCTACCCCCACTCAACTAACTCTTCATGAATGGAGGGAGGAGGAGGGGGAGGGGCAGACACAATCAGCACCACTTATGAAGCAGCCTATGACAAGATTACAAAAGACACTAGTTAAAGCTAAAAAAGGACAGGATATATCTGATTTAAAAATAAGTGCATGCCCTGTTATTGAAGAGTTTGACTCTTTAAGTCAACAAAGGAGAAGATGCACTCCTTTGGATCTGAAAAAAAAAAAAAGATTTAAAAAAGGGTTGCACTCTTTATGGAGTTACATCATCTTATGTTAAGCTGATAGTAGAGAATTCGGCTTATGAAATTTTTAACTCCTAGCCATTGGAAATCTATAGTAAGGACATGTTTAGAACCTGGGAAAAACTTGTTATGGCTTTTGGAGTATAGTGAACTATGTTGAATGGAATAGGCAAACTGGAGTTAATATACAAATCACCTTTGACCAACTAGCAGGTAAAGGTCAGTATGTAGAAGCTTCTTACCCCATAGCAGCATATGAGCAAATTACTGCTGTTGCTATAAAAACATGGGGCTCCCTCCCCACGCAAAAAGATCAAAGGGAAATCTTCACAAAACTAGAACAAGGTCCAAATGAACCCTTTGCTGATTTCATGAGATGTTCGTAAATAGCTGTCATATGAACAACTGGAGAAAATGCAACTACAGGAATTATGATAAGACAACTGGCTAAGGAAAATGCTAATGAAGTTTGTAGAAGAATTATATGGGCACTGCACAAGGATGCTTCTTTAGAGGAGATCATAAGATACTGTGCCACAGTGGGCACAAATGCCTTTTATACCCAGGTTATGAAGCAAAACATGGGAAGATGAGGTCCTTCTTGGCAAGGGACTTCCAAGGAGACTTGTTGATGCTTTCAGTTGCTAAAGTCAGGCATCTGAAAGCTCAATGTAGGCACAGAGATAGAGTAAGAAAACAGGAGGAGAGAATAAAACCCAAAACCCTGTAACCAAAATGCAACTGAGGCTTTCAGTGGGCTTTAAAATGTAGATTGAGCCAGGGTAATGAGTGGTGGAGTCCAGCCCAAAGACCTCAAACAAAAAACAGGTGGATCATGTTGTCAGCCAAGATTATATCCAGAGAGTCTTTAGAAGTTCAGGACCCTGATATGATCAATCAGCTTAAAAGCAATCAGATGGGAGAAAGGGATTACAACTGGGGAGAATATGGGCTTTTTAACCTGACAGAAGGGCAGTGTCCAGTTCGTTCAGCTTCAATGTAATTGCCAGTGATGAGGAGAAATCACAAAAGTGGTAAATGGATGGGACTAGATAGGTTAACTGCTTGGGGGAAAGTGTTTGTATGTATTTCTACAGATGGAGAAGCAGTCATATGGGTGCCAATGAGCCTGGAGAGAGAAAGAAAAAGAGAGAAACCTCAAAACAAAGGAGAAGATCCAAGAAAAAATCTCCCACTGAAAGAGCATGGCTGAATTGATAAATGCTCAAAGGTTATGAACAGACAATTCTCAGATGAAGAAATTGAAATTATATCCACTCATATGAAAGAGTGTTCCAAATCACTACTCATCAGAGAAATGCAAATTAAGACAACTCTGAGATACCACTACATACATACCTGTCAGATTGGCTAAGATGACGAGAACAAATAATGATGAATGTTGGAGGGGATGTGGGAAAACTGGGAAACTGATACATTGTTGGTGGAGTTGTGAAAGAATCCAGCCATTCTGGAGAGCAATTTGGAACTATGCCCCAAAAGTTATCAAACTGTGCATACCCTTTGATCCAACATTGTTGCTATTGGGCTTATATCCCAAAGAAATACTGAGGAGGGGAAAGGGACCTGTATGTGCCAAAATGTTTGTGTCAGCTCTTTTCGTAGTGGTTAGAAACTGGAAGATGAATGGATGTCCATCAATTGGAGAATGGTTGGGTAAATTATGGTATATGAAGGTTATGGAATATTATTGCTCTGTAAGAAATGACCAGCAGGAAGAATACAGAGAGGATTGGAGAGACTTACATCAACTGATGCTGAGTGAAATGAATAGAACCAGAAGATGGATGTACACTTCAATGTTGTATGAAGATATATTCTGATGGAAGTGGATATCTTCAACATAAAGAAGATCCAACTCACTTCCAGTTGATCAATGATGGACAGAATCAACTACACCCAGAGAAGGAACTGAGGAAGTGAATGTAAATTGTTAGCATTACTGTCTATCTACCCAGGTTACTTATACATTTGGAATCTAATACTTAATGTGCAACAAGAAAATGGGATTTACACACATATATTGTATCTAGGTTATATTGTAACACATGTAAAATGTGTGGGATTGCCCGTCATCAAGGGAAGGGAGTAGAGGGAGGGAGGGGATATTTGGAAAAATGAATACAAGGGATAATGTTATAAAAAAATTCCTCATGCTTATATACTGTCAAAAATTTATAAATAAAATATAAAAAAAAGAAAGAAAGAGCATGGCTAATAATGAGACTGTTATAGAACTTCAGTACCAGCAGAAATCACTGGATTACCTGAGACATGATAAGACTATTGCAGGACTTCAAAATCTTGAGGAATCATTGGATTCCATACACATGTAAAGTAAAGGACAATAGATTGGTTTTGGACTATTTCTAATTCTTTTTTTTTATTTTTTATTTTTTATTATATATTTTTTTATAATATTATCCCTTATATTCATTTTTCTAAATTATCCTCCCCAGACAGATATTAGTGCTAACAATTTACATTAACTTCCCATTATTTGTTCTCTGGATGTAGCTACCTCTGTCCATCATTGATCAACTGGAAGTGAGTTGGATCTTCTTTATGTTGAAGATTTCCACTTCCATCAGAATACATCCTCATACAGTGTTGTTGTTGAAGTGTACAGTGATCTTCTGGTTCTGCTCCTTTCACTCAGCATCAGTTGATATAAGTCTATCCAAGCCTCTCTGTATTCCTCCTGCTGGTCATTTCTTACAGAGCAATAATATTCCATTACCTTCATATACCATAATTTACCCAACCATTCTCCAACTGATGGACATCCATTCAACTTCCAGTTTCTAGCTACAACAAAAAGAGCTGCCACAAACATTTTGGCACATATATGTCTCTTTCCGCTCTTTAGTATTTCTTTGGGATATAAGCCCAGTAGTAGCACTGCTGGGTCAAAGGGTATGCACAGTTTGATAGCTTTTTGGGCATAATTTCAGATTGCTCTCCAGAATGGCTGGATTCTTTCGCAACTCCTCCAGCAATGTATTAGTGTCCCAGTTTCCCCACATCCCCTCCAACATTCATCATTATTTGTTCCTGTCATTTTAGCCAATCTGACAGGTGTGTAGCGGTATCTCAGAGTTGTTTTGATTTGCATTTCTCTGATGAGTAGTGATTTGGAACACTCTTTCTTGTGAGTGGATATAGTTTCAATTTCTTCATCTGAGAATTGTCTGTTCATATCCTTTGACCATTTATCAATTGGAGAATGGTTCGGTTTCTTATAAATTAGGGTCAGTACTCTATATATTTTGGAAATGAGACCTTGGTCAGAACCTTTGCTTTTAAAAATATTTTCCCAATTTGTTGCTTCCCTTCTAATCTTGTTTGCATTAGTATTGTTTGTACAGAAACTTTTTAGTTTGATGTAATCAAAATCTTCTATTTTGTGATCAATAATGATCTCTAGTTCTCCTCTGGTCATAAATTCCTTCCTCCTCCACAAGTCTGAGAGGTAGACTATCCTCTGTTCCTCTAATCTATTTATTATCTCCCTCTTTATGCCTAAATCATGGACCCATTTTGATCTTATCTTGGTATATGGTGTTAAGTGTGGATCCATATCTAATTTCTGCCATATTAATTTCCAGTTTTCCCAACAGTTTTTTCCAAATAATGAATTTTTATCCCTAATGTTGGTATCTTTGGGTTTGTCAAAGATTAGATTGCAATGGATGTACCCTTTTTTGTCCTTTGTACCTAATCTGTTCCCCTGATCTCCTGGTCTATTTCTTAGCCAATTCCAAATGGTTTTGGTGACTGCTGCTATATAATATAGCTTCAGATCAGGTACACTTAGACCACCTTCCTCTGAGTTTTTTTTTCATTAGTTCCCTTGCAATTCTCGACCTTTTATTCTTCCATATGAATTTTGTTGTTATTTTTTTCTACGTCATTGAAATAGTTTCTTGGGAGTCTGATTGGTATAGCACTAAATAAATAGATTAGTTTGGGGAGTATTGTCATCTTTATTATATTCGCTCGGCCTATCCAAGAGCACTGAATGTCTTTCCAATTATTTAAATCTGACTTTATTTTTGTGGCAAGTGTTTTGTAATTTTTCTCATATAATTCCTGACTTTTCTTTGGTAGATGGATTCCCAAATACTTTATACTCTCAACATTTGTTTGGGATGTAATTTCTCTTTGTATCTCTTGCTGTTGCATTTTGTTAGTGATATATAAAAATGCTGAGGATTTACGTGGATTTATTTTGTATCCTGCCACTTTGCTGAAATTTTGAATTATTTCAAATAGCTTTTTAGCAGAGTCTTTGGGGTTCTCTAAGTATACCATCATGTCATCTGCAAAGAGTGATAGTTGGATTTCCTCATTTCCTATTCTAATTCCTTGAATCTCTTTCTCAGCTCTTATTGCCGAGGCTAGCGTTTCTAGTACTATATTGAATAGTAATGGTGATAGGGGGCAACCTTGTTTCACTCCTGATCTTACTGGGAAAGGTTGTAGTTTATTTCTATTGCATATTATGCTTACTGATGGTCTTAAATATATGCTCCTGATTATTCTAAGAAATAGTCCATTTATTCCTATACTCTCAAGAGTTTTTTAGTAGGAATGGATGTTGGATTTTGTCAAATGCTTTTTCTGCATCTATTGAGATGATCATATGGTTCTTATTAATTTGATTATTAATATGGTCAATTATATTAATAGTTTTCCTATAAACCAGCCCTGCATTCCTGGAATAAATCCTACTTGATCATAGTGTATTATCCTGGAGATGATTTTCTGAAGTCTTTTTGCTAATATCTTATTTAAGATTTTAGCATCAATATTCATTAAGGAAATTGGTCTACAGTTTTCTTTCTCAGTTTTCGATCTACCTGGTTTAGGTATCAGTACCATGTCTGTGTCATAAAAGGAGTTTGGTAGGACTCCTTCATACCCTATTTTTTCAAATAATTTATATAACATTGGGGCTAATTATTCTTTAAATGTTTGGTAGAATTCACATGTGAATCCATCTGGTCCTGGGGATTTTTTCCTGGGGAGTTGATTAATAGCTTGTTCTATTTCTTTTTCTGAAATGGGACTATTTAAGCAATCTATCTCCTCCTCTGTTAATCTAGGGACCCTATATTTTTGGAGAAAGTCATCCATTTCACTTAAGTTGTCAAATTTATTGGCATAAAGTTGGGCAAAGTAACTCCTTATTATTTCTCTCATTTCCTCTTCATTGGTGGACAGATCCCCCTTTTCATTTGTAAGACTAACAATTTGATTTTCCTCTTTCTTTTTTTCTGATCAAATTTACCAAAGGTTTATCTATTTTATTGGCTTTTTCATAAAACCAACTCTTGGTTTTATTTATTAATTCAATAGTTTTTTTACTTTCAATATTATTGATTTCTCCTTTTAATTTTTGTATTTCAAGTTTAATTTTTGGTTGGGTGTTTTTAATTTGGTCTTTTTCTAGCTTTTTAAGTTGCAGGCCCAATTCGTTAATTTTCTCTTTCTCTATTTTCTTCAAATAAGCCTCTAAAGATATAAAATTTCCCCTTATTACTGCTTTAGCTGCATCCCACAGATTTTGGTATGATGTCTCATCATTGTCATTATCTTGGGTGAAATTATTTATTGTTTCTATAATTTGCTCTTTCACCCAGTCATTCTTTAAGATGAGATTATTCAGTTTCCAATTACTTTTTGGTCTATTTACCCCTAACTTTTTACTGAATGTAGCTTTTATTGCATTGTGATCTGAGAAGAACGCATTTATTATTTCTGCCTTCCTACATTTAATTTTGAGATCTTTATGTCCTAATATATGGTCTATTTTTGTATAGGATCCATGAACTGCTAAGAAGAAAGTATATTCCTTTCTATTGCCATTCAGTTTCCTCCAAAGGTCTATCATACCTAGTTTTTCTAATGTTTTATTTATTTTTTTAATTTCCTTCTTATTTGTTTTGTGGTTTGATTTGTCTAAATCTGAGAGTGCAAGGTTGAGATCTCCCACTATTATAGTTTTACTGTCTATTTCTTCTTTCAATTCTCTTAACTTTTCCATTAGAAAGTTAGATGCTATACCACTTGGTGCATATATGTGTAGTATTGATATGGCTTCATTATTTATGCTACCTTTCAGCAGGATATAGTTTCCTTCCTTATCTTTTTTAACTAGATCTACTTCTGCTTTTGCTTGATCTGAGATAAGGATAGCTACCCCTGCTTTTTTGGCTTTACCTGAAGCATAATAGGCTCTATTCCAACCTTTTACCTTTACTCTGTATGTATCTCCCTGCTTTAAGTGTGTTTCCTGCAGACAACATATTGTAGGGTTCTGATTTTTGATCCAATCTGCTATCCGTCTCTGTTTGATGGGATCGTTCATCCCATTTACATTTACAGTTAAAATTACTAATTCTGTATTTCCTGCCATCATATTATCCCCAGATTACGCTTTTTTCCTTTGACCCCCCTGATCCCCCTCCCCGATATTTAATTTACAGACCCCCCTTGTGACGTGCAGCCCTCCCTTTTTTTTTAGTATCCCTCCCCACTCCCTCCAAGTCCCTTCACTTATTCTCCTTTTCTTTTTCCCTTTTCCTCTCCCCCCTTTTATTGAGGTGAGTGAAAATTCTCTGAAAAACAAATATGTCAATTATTTACTCTTTGGGTCTCTTCTGATGAGAGTAAGATTTGCACAATGATTCTCCCCCTCTCTCAATTCCCTCAAATATGGTGTATTTTCTATGCCTCTTCCTGGGTTGTAGTTTCCCTCTTTTTATCATTCCTTCCCCTTTTTCTGAAATGACCTCCTTCCCTTTACTACACCCCCCTTTTTTTCTTTTATATCAGTAAAATCGAATTATCCTTGAGTACTTTTTATATACCCACAACAGAGTTACAGTTCTCAAGGGTTCTGTGTACCTTTTTCTGTTTCTCTTCAGTCTTGTGGATTTAGATCAAATTTTTTGTTTAAGTCTGTTTTTTTTTTCTTAGAAACATATTGAATTCCTCTGTTTCATTGAATGACCATCTTCTTCCATGGAAAAAGATGCTAAACTTAGCTGGGTAGTTCATTCTTGGTTGCAGTCCTTGATCTTTTGCCTTACGGAATACCAGGTTCCAGGCCCTTCTATTTTTTAATGTGGAGGCAGCCAGATCTTGGGTGACCCTTATTGTGGCACCTTGGTATTTAAATTGTTTTTTTCTAGCTGCTTGCAGGATTTTCTCCTTTGTGTGGTAATTCTGCAGCTTAGCCACAATATTCCGTGGTGTTCTTTTTTTAGGGTCTATTTCAGAAGGAGTTCGATGAATTCTTTCCACATCTACTTTCCCTTCTGTTTCTATTATCTCTGGACAGTTCTCTTTGATAATTTCCTGTAAAATAGAATCTAGGCTCTTTTTTTGGTCATAGTTTTTGGGAAGTCCAATGATCCGCAGATTATCTCTCCTAGATCTATTTTCCAGGTCTATAGATTTTCCCAGTAAGTATTTGACGTTGTTCTCCAGCTTCTCATTTTTTTTGTTTGTTTAACTGATTCTTGGGTTCTCTGTGAATCATTCATTTCTATTTGTTCCATCCTGACTTTTAAGGAGTTATTTTCTTCTTTCACAGTTTTTAGTTCTTTCTGTAAATGCCCAATTTCATTTTTAAATGAATTATTTTGCTCTATTGAATTTTTTTCCATTTCCCTAATTTTTTGGAGGGGAATTATTTTCTTTTTCCAGTTTAGAAATTCTATTTTCTTGAGACTTTTTTATCTTTTCCAATTCAGAAATCCTACTTTCCTGTGATTTTTAAACCTTTTCTAATTCACAAATTTTGTTTCCCTGCATGTCCTGTGAATTATTAATTTTTTCCAACTCCAATTTCAGGACGTTGTTATTCTCTATCATAGCTTCCCTTTCCTTTCCCCATCTTTCTTCAAACTCTCTTAACTTTTTAATAGTCTCTTCTAGGAGAGAGTTCTGTGATGGGGGCCAGGAATCATTCCCCTTTAGGTTGTTATCTGCTGACTCTCTGCTGTTAACTACCTTGGGGTTGGATACCCGCTCTTTCTCTATGTAGAAGGAATCTATGGTTTTTCTGGGCTTTTTGCTCATACTTGAAAAATCTTTTGGGGTCTGTCCCTGGAGAAGGAAATTATTTATGTATTTATTTACCAGCTTCCTCCCAGACCGGATGGATGCAGCGGCTCCTGCGCCTGAGCTAAGAGAGAGCTCTGGGAGAGAGTTCCCTACCCCCTCCTTGGAAGTGCCTCAGAGGTGACTAGCACTGCTGTGCCATGAGGGCGCTGTGTTCTAGAGGCTTCCCTGAGTTTTGAGATTGAACAGTAAAGACGGCACAAAGCCCAGCCTATGTGTCCCGGTGGGGCATGTATGTCTGCAGCAGGTGACATGAAAAGCCCCTGCACTCAAACTGGAAGTGTCTGTCAGAAACAGTAGTCCCTAGTTCAAAGGTTCTGCTTCTCTGGGACTTCTGGAGCTGAGTTCCACACCCTCCAGCTGAGCTAGGCAGTGTGTATTGCCTTGGGGCTTATCTGCCCACTTCTCAATCTCTTAAGTAGTCTCAGGTGGGAGCTAGGGGCCACACCCCCCAGTGCCGAGATCTGCTGAGTCACCCCCAGGATCCAGGAAGATCTAATCTATCTTTGAATTTTTAAAGTAGTTTAGATTTCTCTTCTGAACTGCTATATTATAAGCAGAGAAGAACTAACAGCCTGTGCCAGATTCCTTTATCTCAGTGGCTTCTCTAATCTCAGAGCCCTTCCCAGCATGATCGGCGCAGTATGCTAGCACCCAGCCATCTGTGCTGGCCTCTCTTCTTCCTCCCCTGGGAACTGACCTTTTCTGTTGAATCTCCAGATTCTCTTCAGCTGGTAAGTTGTGCTTCCAGTCCTTGTGGTATCTATCAGTCCAACGCTATTTCTGAGGCTGACTTATCTAATTGGTTGTGAGGGAGTAAAGATGTTCACAGAGGCGTGTGTTTCTTCTCTGCCCCCAACTATTTCTAATTCTTATGGACATATATAATTCCTCATGTTGATTAATGTTGTTTGTTAATCACTACCAGACTTTGTTACTATATGCTTGTGTAATATCTTCCATGTTGATGGATTTATGTATACCTGTTTCAAGTGAGACCCTTCAGAAACCCGCTAATCTGTTTTGAATTCCCATTTTCCTTTGGTATTTTTATTTCCCTTCCTGAGATATCAGGGAGGGAGTGATCACCTTTTTTTTTTTTTTTTTTTTTTGGTCTTTTCACCCCTTTTTTGAGGAGTCAGAGAAGGTATGATCATTTCCTTTTTGGGGGTTCTCATCTACTTGAGAAGTCAGGGAGAGTGTGACCACCCTATGTTCTAAAACAAAAGAAAGTGGGGAATGTTATGGGCCAGAAGTCTGAACTTGAAACAAGGATTCTTACAAGGTGCTAATTCAGTGGAATTGATGAGACAATGATTATCTAGTTTAGCACAGTGCTTAATAGCTAAGTTCAGAATGATTGATTTCATCTTACAACAAATAATGGTTCCTAGTAATATCATGATTGGTTTATACTCAAAGTATTCAGAAAAATGTATATTCAGAAAACTTGTTTCACCATTCTTATTGATAGAGGAATTTTCCTCACTATTATACTGAAGAAACGACTATTTATGTAGACTGATATTAGTATTGCAATCTTTTCCTTTGCTGGTTATAGATATTTACTGGTGTGTGTATGAGTTGTGTGTGAATGTGCACTCATGTGCATTCATATACATATACATATAGATAGATAGATAGATAGATAGATAGATTGATAGATAGATAGATATAGGTTTCATTCTCCATTTTTGAAGAGGACATGATATGATGCCTTGATTAATTCAAAAATCTGATTTAAGTGAAGCATTTTCATAAAGTGTGGTACCTTACTCTCCTTTCCTAAGTCATACAATTTCAATAACAAAATCAAAGTCAAGGTGACTGGTAATGGCCCAAGATGCCATAAATGACCTTGCCATCTTTGATGTCTGTCTGATTAAGCTTAGCCCTCCACAACTCCTGTTTCAACTATCCTCATGGCCTTGGTACAAGTTTTGTTTTCTGCCCATTCCTTCAGGGGAAATCTTTACATGATTTACATTCCTCTATCTCACTGACAAGTTTGGGCCTATCGGTTGTCCTCCTCCTGGTTTAGCCCTTCTGCAAAGATGGCTTTATCAATGTATGGGCAAATGCACAAAACTATTGCTTCATAGAGCCGCAGGTGAGTGTGGAGTGAGAGGTAGACAGCAAAAATGGATGAACAGTCCTTTCAGCAAAAAGGACTGAGCAGACAGCAGTCCTGAAAAGAGCTTGGCAAGCCCTCACAACACCAAAGGAGTTAGTCATTTCTGAATATCTCATATATTACACACACACACACACACACACACACACACACACACACACACACACACAATATATATATTCTTAGATATGTATCTATGTATTTGTGCTACAATGTATGTTCTGCATATAATTTAGTTCTATATATAACAATCATTAAAGAGTTTCCCACAATTTGGGATTATGAATATAGTTTACATACTAGGGACAGCAAATATTAAACTAGGATGAGAGTATAAAGGAAGGTCTAGGACCTAACTAAAAAATAGTGGTCAATGAAAAGGTACTAAAATAATTATAAAACTCAGCAAATGCTAAGGGATCCCATTATGAGGTATTATATTCCTTGAGTTATTATTATATATTTTTAATAATCTAGCCAATTCTTACCTTCCAGCCTTCTTGCTCTTTAATCTTTTCCATTTACTATATAAGCAAGCATTGTTGGCCTATTAGCTGTTTCCATAAGACAAACCTCAAATACCTTCTAACCTAACAGTCTTTGTATTTACTGTTCTTGATGTTTGGAAAGCTCTCCTCCCTCATTGCTGCCCCTCAGGTTCCTGTGACTTTTTTCAGTAACCAGTTCAAATTCTCTAATTCCAGGAGGCCTTTCTCAATCCCCCAACCTATTAATCTCCCAATTTACTCTTCCAATCTTTCCTACAGATTCTGTTTATAAAGTATATCCACCTAATTATTTTTATGTTACCTACCCTAATAGAATGTAAATTCCTTGGAAACAAGAACTGTTTTTCTTTGAATCTCCAGGGCTATGTATAGTATGTCATATAGTCAATATTATATATTGACTTGATCAGAGAAAGAAGGTTTAATGGGAGCTCAAAACAAGACAAAATCACTTAACATAGAAACACTTTTCTTTTCCATATTTATTTTCCTCATGGGAGTAGTAACTTGGATTGTCTACAAAGTCAGAATAGGCTTTATTTTTTTTTAAACTCCTAGATTTATCAGTCACTGCCTTCCTAGTGAGCTTTCCTACAATGTCTAAATGATAAATATCACATTGCGTTCACTCATATCACAATCAGCAGTAAGTGAACCAGAAATAGGAAATACTTTCCTTCCCTTTTCTTTTAGATCCCATGAGTCAAGGTGTTTAGATTTGTCTTATGTTTAGTTTGTCCTTATTTTCAGTGGCTTTTGATAATCATAACCATATTTGGTAATTTGAGCTATAGTGACCTTGGAACCAGAATACCAGGTGGAATATTTCAATCAGTCAGTCCAGAAGGGAAACATTAGAATGTAGGGTGTCCAGGAGTAACTTCTACTTTTTCATTACTGCATGGAAGTCTTTTCACCTGATTAAAAGCTACAATATTTAGGTTTAATGAACACCAATCTCCATGTTATTTCAATTGCACCAAAACACGCACCTATTATCATAGTGCCTGCCATTCCTAACATGAGTTATACCTTCAGGGCTATATATTATATCTGCTGAAAATTTTTGTCCAATTGTTACCTTGGAAGAAAATATACTAAGATATTAACCCACCCCACCCTACCAAATTGTAATTTGAAAACATAAAAATGGGACTAAACTAGCAATTGTTTTACTGAGATAAATTATTTTTTCTAGTACCTAAATTCAGTGTAGCTGCCATTAAAGTACCAATTGTATCTTATAATCCTTATAATAAAGTTACACCACAAAATAATAGAAGACAATACCAAGTACCATAAAAAATTGTAGTTTAGGGGAGAATTCTTAATCAAATAAGAGAAAACTGAGATCACATGCACATAAGAATGGATATTCATACATATATTTATATGTATAGATACACATTTTGTCAACATATATCCACACATATACATAAAATTTAAGTTTTCCAGACATAAAAAAAAAACTAGTTCAGTCAAAATAAGAAGAAAAGTTCAATGAGGGAAAATACTTTGTATGAAATATTCCTCACAATGATTCAAGATACAGTTTAACAAAATATATGATGAAGAATCATTCCTCAACAAGTTATTAGATATAGGATATGAATAAGAAGTCAAAAGAATCATATGAAACATGGATCCAAATTACATATAATAAAATAAATACAAGTAAAAGCAAATAATATTTTACCTAATGCACCAAATTGACAATGATTATTTAAAAAAATGAAGCAGTCAATTTTGGAGGGATTATGGGAAGACCAATATTGTGGAGCTGTTACTTAGTCCCACAGTTCTGAAAACAATTTGGATTTATAAGCAAAATATGATTAAAATGTCCATACTTTTGATTCAAACTTCCTACTGCTTGGCACAAAGCCCAGGAAGAATAGTTTTGTGTTTGTGATTAAAAAAAAAAAAAGTAGAGGAAAAAGTAGGTGCACATTTAATGAGTATATAAAGAAATTGTGGCCCATAAAAAAATGATAGGTAAAAATGAGGAGTAAAATGGGAAACCTTAAACAAATATGTTTATATATGTGTATAACATCAAAGTATAAGAAGAAAGAACAAAAATAATATAAGAAAAAGAAAACCATGAAATTGAATACTATTGTTACAATATCCAAATGTGGCCTCAAAAAGGGTTTGAGAAAATGAATTTTTATTGCAGAAATAAGTGACTATGTATGTAGAATTTTACTTATACCAGCAGAGACCAATAAATGTTGATTACTTTTCTTAACTTTATTTTTCTCTTGAAAAAATCTTTATTTAAAAAGTTGACTCTACAGGAGAAAGAGAAACTAATTCTATTATACAATTAGGTTCTAGTCAGAGGACACAAAAGGGTCTAATAAAGTCTTAGTACATCATGTCCATTTATTTCCTCTTGTGTAACTTCTGTGAAGCAAACATGTCAATGTTGGTTCTCACTTCTATTCCTTGAACTGAATTAAAGATAAAATGTAACAAAATTTAATTAAAGTATAATTATTTAATGTAGCCACACCCAATTTCAATATTTTTCTTAGCAGATAAAAATCCACCTTATCAATGATCATTATGGGTGTTTTTAATTTTTTCTCCCCCAGGGCATTTCAGAAACACTTTAGGAATTGCATTGTATATATTATAAGATAATTCATTCATTTAAATATACAATTCCCAGGAATTTCCAAATTTAAGTCTCTTATCAGGGTTTATGGTTTAAAATCTCATTTTTTGTCTTTTCAATATTTTAAATGTCACAGAGACCATTAAATACACAAATATGAATATATCTGTATATACATGAACATTTATATATACATGTGTATATGTATGTAATCTCAGTTTTCTCCTATCTTAGACTAAAATTTCTCTGAGGAATATGTGATTTAGTGTATAATAGCACAATAAATGTTGAATTGATTAAGGAATGAAAATATTTTCATTGTTGTGAATTCATTTATCAATTTAGCCAGTTTATTTTAACAAGATCATAAGGGTATAGATTGCAATTTGAAAAAGCTGAAGGGTAGTTTTTAGGATAAAAGAGCAGGGTATTGTCTGGATTGTTCCCTCCCCCCAAAAAAGTCAAATTTAGGTAAGAAATTTAAAAGATTAATGGCAAAAATTGGATAGTATAAAGATATATGATTATTGAAGAGCAAAAGGAACTGAAAGATGTTTAGATCACTTTTCATGGAATGTGGCATGTGCTCAGGCTAATATTAGTGAGACATTAATTCTGCCTCTTCCTATGGAACATGCATTATCAAATTGCTCCTAGTTCATCCTTTCTTCAGTCCCTATGCAAAATAATTAGTGGTAATATTAAGTTATGACTGAACCAGGGAGAGCATCTCCCTGTGTGAGCTACACAGAGGAAAGGACAGATGACTTATTATTTTTTTCAGGGTGATTTCTTTGTTGGGACACAGTCACACCAGTCCTTTTGATTTCTTCTGCAGGGAGTAGTAGAGATTTTCTCTCCCTTTCAATAACTCCTGTGGCAGCACAAAAGAACATTTGACAACAAAAATACATACTTATTAATTATATTATAGACCTCAAGTTATTTTCCATTTTTTGCTTTCTCTTCCCTCCCTTATCATTATAGGAATCCAAGGACAAACTTTTAACCAGATCTTTATCTGAATTTCTTCATATATTGTTATGGATACAACAGATAAAAATAGTGTTACACTGTGAGTTTAAAAGGACTCATTGGCTGAATTTCAACAAGGATAGGCTGTATTGTTTTTCTTAGGTTGAAGCAATGACTTTCAATAAACCCTAAGTCCCTAATCCTTGTTGTTAGCTTCACATGATCTGTGAACTCACTTAAGACTTGTATTATATTATATATAATAAACATACTGCATACGTTTAACACATTGTATTACTTGATGTCTAAGGAAGGGGGTGAAGGAAAAGGAAGGAAAATATTTGGAATACAAGGTTTTGAAAAGGTGAATGTTAATTATATATGCATATATTTTGAAAATCTAAAGCTTTAATAAAAATAATAAACAGAACACTATAAGAAACAAAAAAAGGAGAGAGTGCAACTTTGCTTTTTATTTCTTTCTTTTTTCTTTTTTTAATTAAAAAATTGACTCATTTTCCCCTTGTTTTAGATTGCGACAGGCCTTTGTTTAAAAAAAAAAAAAAAAAAAAGAAATGTAGCAATTTATAAGATACTTGCAAAATGTTTCATTTTTCAACTTAAACAACTTTGTATTGTGGGGTACATGTGTATGTGGGACAATTAGAACATTTCCCCTAACTATGGAATGTACTCAGGTCAATTCCAGCAAGTTATATGGTCTAGATTCTTAATAAAACACAAATTTGATTCATTTACCAAGGTTTTGTTTTCCTTGTTCCAATGTTATGTTAGTAATTTGAAAGCAAAATATTTTTCATATCTACATAAAATTGAACCCTTTTTCTCAGTCTAAGCTTTATATCATTATCATTTTATTGAGAATTATTATAAACCATCTAGGGGAGGGAATAGAGGGAGGGAGGGGAAAATTTGGAAAAATGAATACAAGGGATAATGTTATAAAAAAATTACTCATGCATATGTACTGTCAAAATTTTTTTTCTAATTTTATAATTACAAAATTAATTTAAAAAAAAAAGTATTTAAAAAAAAAAAAAGGAAAGTGAACCCCAGGGCAGTGGAGGAAGTTGCTCAGAATCACCCAACAATCACCAACTTCATGCCAATCCCATGACACCATGCTGCCTGTCACTTAGATCATGCTCCGCTGGGGCAAGGTAATTTATAGATGGCTGGATTCCAGAAGGCGGACCCATCAGAGCACGGCTTCTGTTGTTGGGTCGTTTTCATCTTTAAAGTCCGCCAGGCACCTAAAGTCTCATCTGTAAAGGTGCATTTTAAACTTGAGCGCCAGTTGTGTGATGGGCCAGCATTGCTACCCCAGAATGTAGATACTAAACACTAGAGCCCTCATTCAGTGCTTCAGGGTTCCAAAAAGTACTTTCACTAAATGTCCAAAACTTACTTCATAAGCCCAAAAGCCAGTAGGGTCAATTCTTCTCCAGAGTCAAGTTGGCACAGGGAAAGTGTGCCTGACTTGGAGTGAGGGGAAATGGGTTCACATATTTACTTTTTTTTTTTTTTTTTTAAACAAGCATTCACTATGTACCATGCTAAGTATTTTTGCAATTCTCATTTCATCCTGTGAGGTAGATGCTATTATTATTCTAATTCACATTTTTCAGTCCTTAGCACAGCCCAGGTATACAGTAAGTACTTAATAAAAGCTTGATTGATTATTGATAGCTGAAATAAACTAAAAAAAGAAAAAAGAGAGAGAGAGAGAATTATTATAAACCACACAATCAGATTCTATAACTTTACAATTAAGAACAACAGATGAAAGAATTATTCATCTGTATATTTGTGTTTGAGATTAAGCTAATTTAATCCTGTAATCCTGACACAAAAGAGAAAAAAATTAATTAAAAAGTAATAGTATTTTCAAGAACATTTAAAGATAATCTTTCCCCAATTTCATTCAGCCTTTCTTCACCTCTGTGTGAATATCACAAAAAGTTTTCAATACAGTTATAGCTTTAGATTTGCCCAGTTGGTAATGAGCTCATCCTTATATGTTTTCTCTTATGAAGAAAAAACAAATCATCTAAGTATAAATTACAAAGTAGTCCTTACTTTTATCCAGCCTTTGTTGTTTTCTACTTGTTATTTTTTTTCCCATCATAAAAGGACATTATCACCATCTAACATCAAAAGATTTAAGAGGTACAGGGATGCTAGTGGATCTTTTTGTTTTTTATAATGTGTCCCCAAACTACATCTTAGAGATATTCATTTCAGCATGTGGTGATATCATGTGTGCTGCTGGTAAATGCAAAAATAATTGATATAGTTTTTGGATCTTTATATTTTCCCTTTATTCCTTTCTTCCTTCCATTACTGAAACACAAATTGCATCCAGGACTTGAAATGTGATGGCATTATTTAGATATGGATCCTTGAGTGTCATGAATCACAGATATGTATCTTAAATGTCAATAGGGACTGTCTGTGTTAATCCATTCTCTTTCAGAAAAAACATGTCCTTGGTATTTCTACTCCAGATTCAATGATGCTGCCTAATTGACAATTTAAGATTTGCAACATGCAATGTCTCTGTCTCTAATCCCTGAGCCATATTTATGTCTCCTCTAAGTCATAAGCAGTCCAAGGACACAGAGGTCTTCAAGTTTCAAGAGCCTGTGAGACTCTGGAATGTATATTAGCCTTTACATATGCAACCTGCTGAGATATAGCAGTAGCTTAGAAAAATATGGTTCTGTTTCTTGATGAGAATAAGCTAAGTGGTTCTCCCACCTCTCCCTCCTTTCATTATGTATTTCTAGTTCAAGGCTGTGAAACCCTCTGACAATAAATCCCTGGAAGCTAGGGTGTGAAAGACAAGGATTTGTTTACTTGTAGGGAAATTGCAATGGCCCCCTATAGTGTTTTAGTTATGCTTATACTTGGACATATTTTTACCAAGGGCAAGTTTTCTCTGCAATGCAATTGTAAAGTTGCTGTAAGCACTTAAATTTGCTACTTGGTTCTTTAGAACAACAAAATCAAAGCAAATGGGACCAAATTATGAGATCCAAAGGCACTGAGAGCAAAAGCCAAATTATAAGAGACTATGTAGTTAGGAGAGCAGATCTATAGTAAAGGTAAGGTGATGAAAGATTTTTCCAATGGAAAAATTACCACAAAGTGGAAAATTTAAAGATTCTGATAGTTGGATCAGTGGATTGTCTTCATTCAAGGAAAAAAAGACAGGAAAGAATCCTGTTGTTGTAAAACTGGGTAGAGCATGAATAGATTACAACTAGGGCAATTACTAGTTTATCTCTCAGATTCCTCATATAGACTCAATTTTTGCCACAGTGGCCCTAGAATCTGGAGAGCCATTTGTTATTTCACCCAAGTTATGGTCTGCCCTTAAGGTAGACAAAGAGCCCTTACACTGAACTGGAGAGACTATCCTCCCAACTATCCAAGCAACCCCATAAGTGCTGAAAGCTAATGAACCAAGAGGTGCCTAGGAAGACTGTCTAGTTTAGGGACCAGATGCAAGCTGTGAGAGATCTCCACTCCTTCAAAAGTGATCAGTCTGGCATAAAGAGATGGATAATTGCCTTCAAGGGCAGGGGAAAACGCTGAAAAAAGAAGTGCAGAGTATCTTCCTGGAAATATTTCTGCCCTTTCCATCTCAGGGATTTGTCTTTTACTAAAAGTTTCTAATTTCCTATTCATCTTTGCAGACCACTTTTCAACAATTTTTTGAGACAGACATAATAGGATTTGAGAAAAAAGTGGTCTAATATATTTTGACTTTAATTCTGTTATTGTTTTTTTTCTTCTCTAGGATGATAAGGGTTGTGAAAATGATTTTCTGCTTTTATAATCTAAGTCTAAATTTGGGGACATTTGAGTCTATTTAATTGGAGATTTGTAGAATTATTTTGGAGAACAACTTGATAGAACACAGTAAGAATTAAAAAGATAACTATATTCTTTGAACTAAAAGTTTTATTGTTGGGAATGTACTGCAATTGTTATCAAAACAAAATAAACATTATTTTATACAAAATTTTCATAGTAATCTTGTAGGTAATTAGAAAAAATATATAAATATCCACCAATAAAGAAATAAAGAAATAGTTGCACGTTCATGTAATGGAAATCTAACAATAGAAAAAAGTAATCTGGAGAGACCTTTATGAAATAATTCAAAATGTTAGTAGTAGATATAGAAGAATGAAGAATTAACTAAAATAATATGGATAGTATTAAATATATATATATATATATATATATATATATATATATATATATATAATAAGTAAATGTGAATGGATGGGTGAAAAATTCTTTGTATTCAGTGGTAAATGATACCATGAAAATTAATTGGAATTAATTCATTTAAATGTCAATAGCTACTTAGGAAATCAAGTTATTACTATTTATATTCATTATTAAGTTTTTAATACTTTTGTGTGTGTGTGTATGTGTATAAGATTTTAATTTAGGTTCAAAATTCACATTCAACAGGTATAGTCTTAAAAAGGGTGGGTACAAGTTTATTACTGCTCAAATTTAAATTAGACAAAAGGAAAGAGGAAACTCATAGCATACAATAATATACAACTAACAAACACAGTGGTCACCATATAGTAAGGGCATTATAAGAAATAAACAAACAATATACAATATCTGTGAAAGCACCAACATCTGAATTCCTTGTTTGGAAGGACCCATGGTCACAGCTATTCAGAATATAGAATAAGAACCATTGTGAAGCAAATTGTTCAGTACTTCCTACCTGAATACTCAAAGTCTCTTTCTGATAAAGGATTTTTATAGACTGAGAAAAAAGAAGGCACTATGCTAAGTATTTTCATTTGATAAGTGACTCTTGAGATGGAACAAGCCCCTCATTTACAGGATTCTCCATAATAAGAGGTCCATCAAATCGAATGTTTGTTCATCCCTTTAGGAAAATTATGTTTACTCCAGGAACTGGCCAGGTTTTTAGGTAAACATGGGTCTGTAATAAAGGACATTACTTAATTAAGGAAACCAGAAGTTGTGTGCTTCCTGGGAGGCTATTGGATTACTGATAGCACATTCCAATGTTATCAGAAAACAAATTTACACACACACAAAAAAACATGGTTGAGACTCAATTAATATTCTTTATTCACTAGGGTTCCTTACAGTGTGTATGCATATATGCACTTACAGTGGTGTGAAAAAAAACAGCTCAGATTGGGGTTAGGTCATTTTTCTGTCTGAGCATCCATACCTCATCTGGATGTTCTGGATACGCATCCAGAACTGACAAATGATACAAATCAAGACTTAATTTATTATTTTATTGACTATCTAGACTTAAGAAAACTACGGATAAAATGTTAATAATGTAGATTATTATAACAACTATATTGTTGGAGTTTATTAAACATTTATCATTAAATCATTTCATGTATAAAAAGCAATATAACAAATGATAGATACATGGATATGTGTATACATATGTGTATATGTGTATTTACAAATGAATATTTGCATATGTATATACATGTATATTATTAAATTTAATACTTAACATATGAAAATATTCAATTTTTGAATATATATTGAATTGAATAAATAGTTACTAAAAAGTAACTATCTTTAAAATGGCCAATCATGTATTTGTTGCTATTTGATGAACAATTTTTCATTTTCAAGTTATGTTCAACAATGAAATCTAATAATTTGGAATGGCAAGTTTTATTGGAGTTAAAAAGATGTAGTATGAGCTAGTGTTATGAAAACTGAACTGGGAATGAAGATAATTAAATTCCTGGATTTACTAATCAGTAGCTGTGTGATCTGAAATCATTCATACTCACAAAATATTAAGGCTCTTATTTGTAAAATGGAATATTTACAAAGGAAAAGCTTTAATTGCATTCACACTTTTGCCTTCACTACAAATCAAGAATTTTGGTGGTACAATACATAGACTCCCAGACCTGGAAAGCTTGAATTCAAATCTACTCTCTAGTAGCTGTGTGACCTTAGGAAATCCTCTTATCATTTGTCTGCCAGACTTTCTTCATTTATCTAATGGGGATAATTATAATCCATACTTTCAGATATTTTTGTGTGAGAATAAAGCATGAGAATAGCAAATTGCAAAAAATGAAATATGGTATAAATTGCTTTTATTAGTAGTAGTATATTTCCACATCAACTTAGAATCATTTAGTCTAATCATTCAAAAAAATCTATATTTCTTTTAAATATAAAATGATAATCTTATTTCTGCCATTCTGGAGCCCATGGTTTCATCTCTGCTTTATAATTTAAAAAATTGATTCTACTGGTCAGTAGTTCTATCTAGATAGTTTACCATGATTATCCTAAATCAAATTGAGCAAAGTGATAGAACTTTTCCCCCCCCCTACAAGATTAACCCCTGACCAGCAATTTACAATTCAGTTATGGTATATAATCATAATGTGAGAGTACAATTGTTGAATATATAAATTTACACACACACATACGTATGTATTATGCATTATCAGAAGAATAAATCTGGGATTTTAATGGCATTTTTGAAAAGGTCATATTTGAAAAGAAATAAAAAAAAAACCCTTGAAGTGTATATCATGCCTACTTCATAATTTACACTCTTTGAGCATTCTGGATCCTGGCCTCCAAAAAGGCAAAACTAAGATTATCATGTTATATGTAACAGAAATATGGTATCTTCCTTTTTTCTCCATATTTTTCTTCCTCCCTACATGCATCATTATAGTTTCAAATCACTGGTTAGATAAAAGGGTAGAAATATGAAAAGTAGCAATAAACTCATATTTTTCAAGATCTCTGGCCTCACCAATAATAATTTTTCTCTGTTCTCAAGGTTTATTTCACGTTTCCCCCTTTTATTCTGTAGTTGCCAACTTTCTTATACAACATTTTATATTATAATTATGATCCTTTATTCTTTCAACAATCATACTTCGCTAATCTCACTGTCAATGAATTACATGACCTACTTTTTGCTAAACTGCTGCATCATTTTTTTTCATTACTTCTCTGGAAATGTTTAAAGAAGAGATCTTTCATATGAAAACTTTTTTTCTCCATCTTCTTTACCAAGATTTATTCCACCACTTTGTATTGGGTATATTACATGTGTGTTGTATTAATATTTCTAAAGTTATGTAAAATACAAATTCAGAAAAATAGCATTCTTGAATTATAATTGATTTTATGTGTAAAGTTTTGCATGTTTCTCAACTACACATATTCACAATTCTTGGTTTTACACAAAAGTTATTGATTGTGTTAAATAAAATTCCATTAATGGATGTCCATCAGTTGGAGAATGGTTGGGTAAATTGTGGTATATGAAGGTTATGGAATATTATTGCTCTGTAAGAAATGACCAGCAGGAGGAATACAGAGAGGCTTGGAGAGACTTACATCAATTGATGCTGAATGAAATGAGCAGAACCAGAAGATCACTATACACTTCAACAACAATACTGTATGAGGATGTATTCTGATGGAAGTGGAAATCTTCAACATAAAGAAGATCCAACTCACTTCTAGTTGATCAGTGATGGATAGAGGTAGCTACACCCAGAGAAGGAACACTGGGAAGTGAATGTAAATTGTTAGCACTAATGTCTGTCTGCCCAGGTTACATGTACCTTCAGAATCTAATGCTTATTGTGCAACAAGAAAATGGCATTTACACACATGTATTGTATCTAGGTTATATTGTAACACATGTAAAATGTATGGGATTGCCTGTCATCGGGGGGAGGGAGTAGAGGGAGGGGGCATAATTTGGAAAAATGAATACAAGGGATAATATTATAAAAAAAAATATATATATATATATATATAAAAGAAATGGAACTTAAGAACAAATAAATGAATAAAGATAAATAAATAAAAAAATAAATAAATAAAGTTCCATTTATTCCAGTTCTTGTGTGTGTGTGTGTGTGTGTGTGTGTGTGTGTGTGTGTTTAGTATGTAAGCAAATTCTGTATCTTTAGGTTGATTTTTTTTGAAAGCTGTTTATCATGTCATCTTCCCATATAGTTTCTCCCCCATTGGCATCTGAAAATCGCTTATCTCTTGCTGTCATGATACTTGTCTGACCATTAAAAAAAATAGCTTTTAATTTTTTTCAAAATAAATGCAAAGAGAGTTTTCAGCCTTTACCCTTGCAAAACCTTGTATCCAAATTTTTCTCCTTGCCTCCCTTCCCCTCTCTTAAATAGCAAATAATCCAATGTAAGTTAAGCATGAGCAACACAGTTATCATGCCACAAAAGTAGGATCAGATCAAAAAGGGGGAAAAAGAAAGAAAAACAAGAAAGCAAACATCAACAACAAACCAGGTAAAAATACTATGTTGTGATCCTCATTCAGTCCCCACAGTCCTCTCTTTGGATGCCAATGGTTCTCTCCATTACAAATGTATTGGAATTGGATTGAAAGAGCCAACTCCATCACAGTTAATCATCACATAATTTTATTGTTGTGTTTAGTGTTTTTTTGGCTCGACCTACTTCACTTAGCATCAGTTCATTTAAGTCTCTCAGGCTTCCCAATATCATCCTGCTGATCATTTATTATAGAAAAATAATACTCAATTACATTCAGATACAATGGTATATTTATTCAGCTATTTTCCAGCTGATGGGTATCCACTCAGTTTTTAGTTCCCTGCCATTCTAAAAAGGACTACTATAAACATTTTTACACATATGGATCCTTTTCCCTTTTTTATGTTCTCTTTGGGATAAAGATCCAGTGGAGACACTACTGGATCAAAGGGTATGCACAGTTTTGGGCATAGTTCCAAGTTGTTCTTGGAATGATGGTTTCAGTTCACAATTCTCCCAACAATGTATGTGTCCCAATTTTACCACATCCCCATCAACATTTATCATTACCTTTTACTGTCATCTTAGCCAATCCAAGAGATGTGAATGCTGACCCTTCTTTTAATCTTTTTACTTATTGTCATCCTTCTTCATATTAAGTATGAGCATCTCCAAAAGTCATTCTTGGGCATCTATTATTTATTTTATAATGCAGTCTGTGATTATCTTATCAACTCCTATTAGCTCAATCCTCAGTTATATAGCCAAAAGTAACCTCTCCTAAACTGCAGCCCCACATTGACTTTTCTTCTGGATATCCAATAATCATCTCAAATTTTAAAAAGAAAAAGGAAAAAAAAGAAACTAATTATATATCACTTTTGCTTTACAAAACATCTCTTTTAGAGTAACCTATTGTGTAGTTAGATAGCACCATCATCATTTGAGGAACACAAGTTTGTAACCTTAAAAAAGCATCTTTCATTTGTTTTTCTTTCCCTAAATTTCCATATAATCAATCAGTTCTCTTGTCTTTATCTGCATCTTTCAACTTACATTTTTTCTCCCCTAGTACATGTTCTTATCTATTCTTGTCTGAACAAGAAGTCCTACTAATTTGTTCCTTTTTCTCCAGCTTTTCCTCTCTTCAATCCATCCTACACAAAATTGCCATATATTCTCCACAATGTAAGAAGGAATAATGTCCTTTGTAATATCTATTAAACATGTATGTAGTGTCTTCTTGGGTTTAATAAACACTGGGCTGCTGTGGTCCTTTGTTTCTGTTATGTTTCACTCACATTTGTAATGTGCTCTCCTGGCAGTTACAATTACTAGTCTGTCCTAGACCCACCAGAGTACCTTTGACCATTGTCCTTTGCAGTGAGAACTCTACCCAGCTAGCCCCCTCTGAGGTCTTCAAAGGTCTCTGGCCACAATCTCTTGAATCTATAGCTTAATAACCGGTAGCACACTCAAGAACAGCCACGTGTAATCTTAAAAGCCTTTATTATACCTACTCACATAATTTTGTTTCTGTTATGTTTCACTTTTTAAAAACTACTACCAAATAGAATTGAATAATTACAATGTTATGTGCTCATCATTCTTTTCTCATTGCCCTTAAGATTCTAGCATCTGTTTCCCCTCATAATTTTGTTATTATTTTGTCTAGTTCTACAAAGTAATCTTTTAGCAGTTTGATTAACATAGCATTAAATTTATGAATTATTTTTATTCCATTGATGCAAGATAGGCATGAATAATGACTGTCTTGCTAATTTTTTTTTTTATTTCAGTAAAAATCATTTGTAGTTGCATTTATGTGTCAAGGGTATTTCTTTTTTCTTTTATAAAAATTTTTATTAAAGCTTTTTATTTTCAAAGCATATGCATGGATAATTTTTCAACATTAATCCTTGGAAAACTTTGTGCTTCCATTTTCTTCTCTTCTCCCCGCTGCTCCCCTAGATGGCATGTAATCAAATTTATGTTAAACATGGTAAAAATATATGTTAAATCCAATATATGCATAGATATTTATTCAACTATCTTGCTGCACAAGAAAAATTTAAAAATGAATAAATGAAAAAAATATAAACAAACAACAACGAAAAGAGTGAAAATGCTATGTTGTGATCAACACTCAGTTCCCACAGTCCTCCCTCTGAGTATAGATGGTTCTCTTTATCACAAGATCATTTATTTTGGCTTGAATAATCTCATTGTTGTAAAGAGTGACATGCATCAAAATTGATCATTGTATAAACTTGTTGCTATGGTCAATGATCTCCTGATTCTGTTGATTTCATGTGGCATCATGTAAATCTCTCCAGGCCTTTCTAGAATCATCCCACTGATCCTTTCTTTATTTTACTTGTTTTTTCTTTTTCTTTTTTATTATAGTTTTTTGTTGACCGAACGTATGAATGGTTAATTTTTCAATATTGAACCTTGAAATCACTTCTGCTACAATTTTTCCCTTCTCCCGTCCTTCCCTCCACCCACTCCCTTAGATGGCAGGCAGTCTCATATATGTTAAACGTGTTAAAGTATATCTTAAATACAACACGTGTGTACATATTTATACAGTTCCCTTTTTCCACAGAAAAATCAAACTTAGAAAGGTAAAAATAACCTAGGAAGAAAAACAAAAATGCAAACAGTCCACACTCATTTCCCAGTGTTCATTTGCTGGGTGTAGTTGGTTATGTTCATCACTGATCTATTGGAACTGAATTGGATCCTCTCATTGCCGAAGATAGCCACTTCCATCAGAGTTGATCCTTATATAGTATTGTTGAAGTGTATAATGATGTCTTGTTGCTGCTCATTTCACTTAGCATCAGTTCATATAAGTCACTCCAAGCCTCTCTGTATTCATCCTGCTGACTATTTCTTATAGAATAATAATAATCCATAACATTCATATACCATATTTTATTCATCCAATCTCCAATTGCTGGACATCCATTCAATTCCAGTTTCTAGGCACTATGAAAGGGGCTGCCACAAACATTTTTGCACATATAGGTCCCTTTCCCTTCTTTAATATTTCTTTGGTATATAAGCCCAGTAGTAACATTGCTGGATCAAAGGATAACTTTTTAAGCATAGTTCCAATTTTTTTCTCCAGAATGATTGGATCCGTTCACAACTCCTCCAATAATGCATAAATGTCCCAAATCCCCTCCAACAACTGCCAGTGTTTTTACCTGTCATTTTAGTCAATTTGACAGGTGTGTAGTTGTATCTCAGAGTTGTCATAAGTATATTTATCTGATCCATAATGATTTGGAACAAATTTTCATTTTAGTAGAAATAATTTCAATTTCATCATCTAAAAAGTGTCTGTTCAGTTAGAGAATGGCTTGATTTCTTATAAATTAGAATCAATTCTTTATATATTTTGGAAAGGAGGACTTTATCAGAACCTTGAACTATGAAAATGTTTTCCCAGTTTATTGCTTCCTTTCTAATGTTTTCTGCCTTACTTTTGTTTGTTTTTAACTTAATACAATGAAAATTATTTATTTTGTAATCAATAATGATCTCTTGCTCTACTTTGGTCACAAATTCCTTCTTCCTCCACAGGTCTGAGAGGTAAACAATCCTATGTTCTTCTAATTTATTTATAATCTAATTCTTTATACCTAAATCATGAACCCATTTTGATCTTATCTTGGTGTATGGTGTTAAGTGTGGATCCATGCTTAGTTTCTGCCATATTAATTTCCAATTTGTCCAGCAGTTTTGTCAAATAATGAATTGTTATCCCAAAAGTTGGAGTCTTTGGCTTTGTCAAATACTAGATTGCTGTAGTTATTGATTATTTTGTCCTGTGAACCTAACCTATTCCATGGATCAACTAGCTTATTTCTTAGCCAATACCAAATGGTTGTGGTGAATGCTGCTGTATAATAAAGGTTTAGATCCGGTACAGCTAGGCCATCTTCATTTGTTTTTTTTGTTGTGTGTTTGTTTGTTTTTTTTTTTCATTAGTTCCCTTGAAATGCTTGACCTTTGTTCTTCTTCCACATGACTTTTTTTGTTATTTTTTCTACGTAATTAAAATAGTTTCTTGGGAGTCTGATTGGTATAGCACTAAATATCTAAATTAGTTTGGGTAGTATTGTCATCTATTTTTATCTTTACTTGGCCTATCCAAGAGCATTTAATATTTTTCCAATTGTTTAGAGCTGACTTTATTTGTGTAGAAAGTGTTTCATACTTTTGCTGATATAGTTCCTGACTTTCCTTTGGCAGATAGATTCCCAAATATTTTATGCTATTGACAGTTATTTTAAAAGGAATTTCTCTGTATATTGCTTGCTGTTGGATTTTCTTGGTGAAGTATAAAAATGCTGAGGATTTATGTGAAATTCCTGCAACTTTGCTAAAATTGTGGATAGTTTCTAATAACTTTTTAGTAGAATCTCTGGGGTTCTCTAGATATACCATCATATCATCTGCAAAGAATGATAATTTGTTTTCCTCATTACATACTCGAATTCCCTTAATCTCCTTTTCATCTCTTATTGTCAAAGCTAGCATTTCTAAAACGATATTGAATAGTAATGGTAATAATGGGCAAACTTGTTTCACTCTTGATTTTATTGGGAATGGTTCCAGTTTATCACCATTACATTATGATGGTTACTAATAGTTTTAGATAGATGCTCCTGATTACTTTAAGGAAAAGTCCATTTATTCCTATATTCTCTAGTGTTTTTAATAAGGAATGGATGTTGGATTTTATCAAATGCTTTTTCTATTGAGATGATCATATGATTTCTGTTAATTGGTTATTATTATTATTATTATTATTATTATTGTCAATTATGTTAATAGTTTTCCTAACATTGAACCAGCCATGCATTGCTGGTATAAATCCTACTTGGCAGTGGTGTATTATTCTGGAGATGATGTTCTACAATATTTTTGCTATTATTTTATTTAAGATTTTTGAATCAATGATCCTTAAGGAGATTGGTCTATAATTTTATTATTCTGTTTTCAACCTACCTGGGTTAGGTATTAGGTATGACACATGTCTGTGTCATAAAAGGAATTTGGCTGGACTCCTTCAATCCCTAATTTTTTTCAGATAGTTTATATAACATTGAAGTTAATTGTTCTTTAAATGTTTGGTAGAATTCACATATAAATCCATTGGATGTTTTCTTAGGGAGTTGATTAATAGCTTGTCCTGTTTCTTTTTTCTAAATAGGACTATGTAAGCAATTTACTTCCTCCTCTGTTAATCTGGGAAGCCAATATTTTTGAAGGTAGTCATTAATTTCAAATAGGTTATCAAATTTATTGGCATAAAGTCTCTTCCTCTTTCCTTTTACTAATCAGATTTACCAAACATTTATATATTTTATTGTTTTTTTTTTCATAAAATGAAATCTAGTTTTATTTATTACTTCAATTTTTTCTATCAATTTTGTTAATTTCTCTATTTAATTTTAGAATTTTAAATTTAGTATTTGATTGGGGGATTTTGATTTTGTCTTTTTTTAGCTTTTTAAATTGCAAGCCCAATCTTCTCTTTCTCTATTTTATTCAAGTAAGCCTCTAAAGATATAAAATTTCCCCTTATTACCACTTTAGCTGCATCCCACAAATTTTGGTATGATGTCTCATCATTGTCATTATCTTCGGTGAAATTATTAATTGTTTCTCTAATTTGTTGTTTTACCCGATCATTCTTTAAGATAAAATTATTTAGTTTCCAATTGCTTTTTGGTTTATTTACCCCTATCATTTGTTGAATGTAGTTTTTATTGCATGGTCATCTGAAAAGAATGTGTTAATTATTTCTTCCTTTCTGCGTTTAATTTTTTATTAATTTTATAATTATAAATTTTTGACAGTATATATGCATGAGTATTTTTTTAATAACATTATTCCTTGTACTCATTCCAAATTTTCCCCTCTCTCCCTCTACTCCCTCCCCTAGATGACAGGCAATCCCATTCATTTTACACATGTTCAGTATAACCTACATACAATATATGTGTATAAATCCAATTTTCTTGTTGCACATTAATTATTGGATTCCAAAGGTATAAGTAACCTGGGTAGATAGATAGTAGTGCTAACAGTTTACATTCAATTCCCAGTGTTCCTTCTCTGGGTGTAGCTGTTTCTGTCCATCATTGATCCACTGGAAGTGAGTTGGATCTTCTTTATGTTGAAGATATCCACTTCCTTCAGAATATATCTTCATACAGTATTGTTGTTGAAGTGTATGGTGATCTTCTGGTTCTGTTCATTTCAATCAGCATCAGTTCATGTAAGTCTGTCCAAACATTTCTGAATTCATCCTGCTGGTCATTTTTTTTACAGAAAAATAATATTCCATAACCTTCATATACCATAATTTACCCAACCATTCTCCAATTGATGGACATCCATTCATCTTCCAGTTTCTAGCCACTCCAAAAAGAGCTGCCAGAAACATTTTGGCACATACAGGTCCCTTTCCCCTCTTTAGTATTTCTTTGGGATATAAGTTCAATAGTAGCACTGATAACTTTTTGGGCATAGTTCCAAATTGCTCTCCAGAATGGCTGGATTCGTTCACAACTCCACCAACAATGTATTAATGTCCCAATTGTCCCACATCCCCTCCAATATTCATCATTATTTGTTCCTGTCATCTTAGCCAATCTGACAATGGTATCTCAGAGTTGCCTTAATTTGCATTTCTCTGATCAGTAGTAATTTGGAACACTCTTTCATATGAGTGAATATAGTTTCAATTTCATAATCTGAGAATTGTATGTTTATATCCTTTGACCATTTATCAATTGGAAAATTGTTTAATTTCTTATAAATTAGGGTCAGTTCTCTATATGTTTTGGAAATGAGACCTTTATCAGAACATTTAACTGTAAAAATATTTTCCCAATTTGTTACTTCCCTTCTGATCTTGTTTGCATTAGTATTGTTTGTACAGAAACTTTTTAGTTTGATGTAATCAAAATCTTGTATTTTGTGATCAATAATGATTTCTAGTTCTCCTCTGGTTAAAAATTCCTTCCTCCTCCACAGGTCTGAGAGGTAGATTATCCTCTGTTCCTCTAATCTATTTATGATCTCATTCTTTATGCCTAAAACATGGACCTATTTTGATCTTATCTTGGTATATGGTGTCAAGTGTGGATCCCTACATAATTTCTGCCATACTAATTTTCAGTTTTACCAACAGTTTTTTTTTTCAAATAATGCATTTTTATCCCAAATGTTGGTATCTTTGTGTTTGTCAAATACCAGATTGCTATAGCTCTAACCTATTTTGTCCTGTGTACCTAATCTGTTCCACTGATTAACTGGTCTATTTCTTATCCAATACCAAATGGTTTTGGTGACTGCTGTTATATAATATAGCTTTAGATCAAGTATACCTAGACCAGCTTCATCTGACTTTTTTTTTCATTAATTCCCTTGAAATTCTTGACCTTTTATTCTTCCATCTGAATTTTGTTATTATTTTTTCTAGATCATTAAAATAGTTTCTTGCGAGTCTGATTGGTATAGCACTAAATAAATAGATTAGTTTCGGGAGTATTGCTTGATGACAGTCTTAAATATGTGCTTTTGATTATTTTAAGTAATAGTCCATTTATTCTTATACTCTCAAGCGTTTTTAGTAGGAATGGATGTTGGATTTTATCAAATGCTTTTTCTGCATTTATTGAGATCAGCATATGTTTTTTATTAATTAGATTATTAATATGATCAATTATACTAATAATTTTCCTAATATTAATCCAGCCCTACATTCCTGGTATTAATCCTACTTGATCATAGTGTATTATCTTGGGGATGATTTTTCTGGAGTCTTTTTGCTAATATATTATTTAAGATTTTAGCAACAATATTCATTAAGGAAATTAGTCTACAGTTTTCTTTCTCAGTTTTCGATCTACCTGGTTTAGGTATCAGTACCATGTCTGTGTCATAAAAGGAGTTTTGTAGGACGCCTTCATCCCTTATTTATTCAAATAGTTTATATAACATTGGGGCTAATTGTTCTTTAAATATTTGACAGAATTCACATGTATACCCATCTGGCCCTGGGGATTTTTTCCTGGGGAGTTGATTAATAGCTTGTTCTATTTCTTTTTCTGAAATGGGACTATTTAAACAATTTAGCTCCTCCTCTGTTAATCTAGGAAGCCTATATTTTTGGAGAAAGTCATCCATTTCATTTAAGTTATCAAATTTATTGGCATAAAGTTGGGCAAAGTAACTCCTTATTATTTCTCTAATTTCCTCTTCATTGGTGGAAAGATCCCCCTTTTCATTTTTAAGACTAACAATTTGATTTTCTTCTTTCCTTTTTTCTGATCAGATTTACCAAAGTTTTATCTACTTTATTTGCTTTTTCATAAAACCAACTCTTGGGTTTTTTTATTAATTCAATAGTTGTTTTTTTTTTTTTTTTTTTTTTTTTTTTTACTTTCAATATTATTGATTTTTCCTTTTAATTTTAGTATTTCAAGTTTGTTGTTTGGTTGGGTGTTTTTAATTTGGTCTTTTTCTAGCTTTTTAAGTTGCAGGCCCAATTCATTAATCTTCTCTTTCTCTATTTTGTTCAAATAAGCCTCTAAAGATATAAAATTTCCCCTTATTACCACTTCAGCTGCATCCCACAAATTTGGGTATGATGTCTCATCGTTGTCATTATCTTGGGTGAAATTATTAATTGTTTCTATAATTTGTTGTTTCACTGAGACATTCTTTAATATGATATCCTTCAGTTTCCAATTACTTTTTGTTCTATTTACCCCTAACTTCTTATTGAATGTAGTTTTTCTTGCATTGTGATCTGAGAAGAAGGCATTTGTTATGTCTGCCTTCCTGTATTTAATATTGAGATCTAAATGTCCTAATATTTGTTCAATTTTTGTGTAGATTCCATGAACTGCTGAAAATAAAGTATATTCCTTTCTATCACCATTCAGTTTTCTTCAAAGGTCTATCATGCCTAGTTTTTGCAATGTTCTATTTACCTTTTTAATTTCTTTTTTATTTGTTTTGTGCTTTGATTTGTCTAATTCGGAGAGTGCAAGGTTGAGATCTCCCACTATTATAGTTTTACTGTCTATTTCTTCTTGCAACTCTTTTAACTTTTCCTTTAACATGTTAGATGCTATACTACTTGGTGCATATATGTTTAGTATTGATATGGCTTCATTATATATGCTACCTTTTAACAGGTTATAGTTTCCTTCTTTATATCTTTTAATTAGATCACTTTTTGCTTTTTCTTGATCTGAGATAAGGATGGCAACTCCTGCTTTTTTTGGCTTTACCTGAAGCACAATAGATTCTGCTCCAGCCTTTTACCTTTACTCTGTATGTATCTTCCAGCTTTAAGTGTGTTTCCTGTAAACAACATATTGTAGGGTTCTGACTTTTGATCCAGTCTGCTATCTGCCTCCATTTAGTGGGAGAGTTCATCCCACTCACATTTACAGTAAAAATTACTAATTGTGTATTTCCTGCCATTATATTATCCCCAGATTATGCTTTTTTCCCCTTAACCTCCCGAACCCCTTCCCCAATATTTAATTTTTAGACCCCTGTTTTTTTAGTATCCCTCCCCCTCATTTTAAGCCCCTTCCCCTTTCTTGTATCCTTCCCTTATTCCTCTTTTCATTTTCCCTTTTCATCTCCCCTCTTTTAATGAGGTGAGAGAGAATTCTCTTAAAAAGAAATATGTCAATGATTCACTCTTTGAGCCTACTCTGATGAGAGTAAGATTCACACAGTGATTCCCCCCCTCTCTAAATTTCCTCAGATGTGGTAGATTTTCTATGTCTCTTCCTGGGATGTAGTTTCTTTCTTTTTATCACTCCTTTCTCTTTTTCTGATACTATCAGATTCCCTTTACTACTTCCCTTTTTTATATTATATCAGCAAAATCAAATTATCCATGCAGACTTTCTGTATTTCCACAAGAGACATACATTTCTCAAGATTTTTTTTACCTTTTTCTGCTTCTCTTCAGTCTTGTGGATATAGATCAAATTTTTTGTTTGTCTGTTTTTTGTTTTTTTTTTAATTTCTTAGAAACAAATGGAATTCCTCTGTTTCCTTAAATGACCATCTTCTTCCATGGAAGAAAATGCTAAACTTAGCTGGGTAGTTTATTGTTGGTTGCAGTCCTAGTTCTTATGCCTTTCGGAATATCAGGTTCCACGCCCTTTGATCCTTTAATGTGGAGGCAGCCAGACTTTGAGTGACCCTTATTGTGGCACCTTGATATTTGAATTGTTTTTTCCTAGCTGCTTGCAATATTTTTTCCTTTGTTTGATAGTTCTGCAGTTTAGCCACAATGTTCTGTGGAGTTCTATTTTTAGGGTCTTTTCCAGAAGGTGTCCAATGAATTCTTTCAAAGCCTATTTTCCCTTCTGTTTTTATTGTCTCTGGACAGTTCTCTTTGATGATTTCCTGTAAAATAGGATCTAGGCTCTTTTTTGATCATAGTTTTCGGCAAGTCCAATGATCCACAGATTCTCTCTCCTAGAACTATTTTCCAGTTCTATAGATTTTCCCAGTAAGTGTTTGACATTATTCCCCAGCTTTTCATTTTTTTTTGACTGATTCTTGGTTTCTCAATGAATCATTCATTTCTATTTGTTCTGTCTTAATTTTTAACGTGTTATTTTCTTCATTCACATTTTTTAGTTCTTTTTGTATTTGCCCAATTGAATTTTTAAATGAATTATTTTGCTCTGTTGGTTTTTTTTTTTTTCATTTCACTATTTTTTTTAGTGAGTTATTTTCTTTTTTCAATTCAGAAATCTTACTTTCTTGAGAATTTTTTATCTTTTCCAATTAAGAAATCCTCCTTTACTGTGATTTTTTTAACCTTTTCTATTTCACAAATTTTATTTCCATGCACCACCTGTGAATTCTTTATTTTTTCCAGCTCAAACTTTAGGACGTTGTTATTCTCTATCATATCTTCTCTATTCTTTCCCCATTTTTCTCCAAACTCTCTTAACTTTTTAATAGTCTCTTCTAGGAGAGAGTTAAGTGATGGTGGGCAGGTATCATTCCCCTTTAGGGTGTTATCTGCAGACTCTCTGCTGTTAGTTTCCTCAGGGTTGGATACCCACTCTTTCTATGTGTAGAAGTTGTCAATTGTTCTCTTCAGCTTCTTACTCATTGTTAAAAATCTGTTGGGGTTTGCCCTTGGGGTAAGAAGTTTATTTATTTATTTACCAGCTTCCTCCCAGACCGGAGGTAGAATGGAACAACCCTGTGACTGGGCTAAGAGAGAGCTCTGGGAGAGCTCCTCTCCCCCCTCCCCAAAATGCCTCAGAGGTGATTAGTAAGGCTGTGCTGTGAGGAGTGGGCAGTGAAGGACCCTGCTGTTTGGCCTAGCAATTGCCCTGAGGTTTAAGGCTGAAATTCAGAAACCCCAGCCAATGCCTCCCATGGGGCCATGGATATCAGCAGATGATGTGAAAAGCCCCTGTGCTCAAACCAGAAGTGTCTGCCCAGAAACCATGGTCCCTACTTCAAACGTTCTGCTTGTCTGGGAGTTTTGCTTCTCTGGGAATTCCAAGGCTGCTAGAATTCCATTGACTCAGGCTGAGCCCTGCATTATGTGGATTAGAGGCTGCCTCAGGCTGTATCCCTGCTATTCAGGCTCTTAACTACCCCAAGGAATAGCTCCAGGCAGCAGAAGGTGGCTGCACAGCAGGGCTGAGATCTATTAGTTCACTTCTGGATTGGGGTGGTTCTAGGATCTGGCTTTATATTTTAAAGTGACTTTATTTCTCTTCTGATCTTCTGTTTTATAAGCAGAGAAGAGCTAACAGCCTGTGTCAGATTGCTCTATCTCAGTGGCTTCTCTCATCCTAGAGTTCTTCTCCCCAGCCCAAATGGCACAGTGTGTTAGCACCTAACCTTGTCTGTGCTGGTCTTTTTTTTTCCTCCCCTCAGAACCAACCTTTTCTGTTGAAATTCCAGATTCTCTTCAGCTGGTAAGTTGTGCTTCTAATCCTTGTGATATTTATCAATCCATCATTATTTTTGAGGCTGATTTAATGAAGGAAGAAGGGAGGTTACAAATTCACGTGTATCTTCTCCGCCATCTTGGCTCTGCCCCTGCATTTAATTTTGAGATCTTTATGTCCCAATATATGGTCAATTTTTATATAGGTTCCATGAACTGCTGAGAAGAAAGTATACTCCTTTCTAACACCATTCAGGTTTCTCCAAAGATCTATAATACCTAGTTTTTCTAATGTTCTATTTACTTTTTAAATTTCTTTTTTATTTGTTTTGTGGTTTGATGTATCTAATTCTGAGAATACAAGGTTGAGATCTCCCACTATTATAGTTTTGCTGTCTATTTCTTCTTGCAACTCTCTTAACTTCTCCTTTAGGAAGTTAAATGCTATAGCACTTGGTGCATACATGTTTAATATTGATATTGTTTCATTGTCTATGCTACCCTTTACCATAATATAGTTTCCTTCCTTATCTCTTTTAATTAGATCAGTTTTTACTTTCCTTGATCTGAGATAAAGATGGCTACCCCTGCTTTTTTGACTTCACCTAAAGCATAATAGATTCTGCTCCAGCCTTTTAACTTTTCTCTGTATGTATCTCCCTTCTTTAAATGTGTTTCCTGTAAACACCATATTGTAGGGTTCTGACGTTTGATCCAGTCTGCTATCTGCCTCTGCTTTATGGAAGAGTTCATCCCATTCACATTTATCATTAAAATTACTAATTCTGTATTTCCTACCATCTTATTAGCCCCAGATTTTGCTTTTCTTGTTCTTACTCCCCCTTTAACTCCCTTCCCAGTATTAAACTTATGGGCACCACTTGCCTCAAGCCACTCTCCCTCTTTAGAATCCCTCCCACTCTCTTTGAATCCCTTCTCTTTTCTTGTACCTTTCTTTTATTACTCTTCTCCTTTTCCCCCTTTCCTCTCCTACTTTTTATTGGGGTGAGAGAAGTTTTTCTATAAACCAAATATGTCAATTATTTTCTCTTTGAGCCAAATCCAATGTTCCTCCTCCTCTCTAAATTCTCTTAGATACAATAGGCTTCTTTTACCTCTTTATGGGATGTAGTTTCCCTTTTTTATTTTCTCTTTTCCTTTTTTCTTATACTATCCCCTTTCCATTTCTACTTTTTTTTATATTATATCAATAAAATCAAATTATGCCTGCACTCTTTATGTATTTCCATAACAGAAATACAGTTCTTAAGAGTTCTTTTTGCCTTTTTCTGCTTCTCTTGAGTCCTAGATTTGGAGGTAATTTTTTTTTTTTGTTTAGCTCTGCTTTTTTCATTAGAAACAAGGGGAATTCACCTGTTTCATTAAATGTTCATCTTCTCCCCTGGAAGAAAATGCTCAGCTTAGCTGGGTAGTTTATTATTGGCTTCTTTCCAAGTTCTTTTGCCTTTTGGAATATCAGATTCCAGGCCCTTTGATTCTTTAATGTTGAAACAACTAGATCATGAGTGATCTTTATTGTGGCTCCTCGGTATTTGAATATGAATTACATAGGAAAAATAGGAATTACATAGGAAAAATAAAATAAGAATAATAAAATAAATAAAATCCTGAAATAAGCCTATTCTGTTTGTTGTTGTTGTTGTTGGTGTTGTTGTTTGTTTGTTTGTTTGTTTTTTAAAGATCACATTACTACAGAGAGTACAAGAAGTAGTATATGTATAGAGGAGAGGAAGCTAAAGTACATAATAAGTTATATAAAATAAGTTTTTTGTAATATTTGCTATAAATATACTTTCATCTCTATATGAAAATGTTTTAATATTATGAAAATAGTTTTCTCCTAACATGCAAGCATCTTAAAATTTTGAGGTTCAGCCTCTCCTATTGGGGAAGTAAGAGCTGACAGTAGCCAAGTATCTTTGCCCTACTAAGGAGAAAATGAAGGAATATTTTTTTTTATTAGTCATAGACAATAGTTTTTGTTCTCTCCCTTCCTCTCTCTCTGCCTCTTCTTTCTCTCTCTGTTTTTCTGTGTCTCTGTCACTCTCTGTTTTTTTCTCTCTGTCTCTCTCTGTGTTTGTCTACTCTCTTTTCTTTTTCTTCTTTGTCTCTCTTTCTATGTCTTTCTCTATGAGTTTCTCTCTTTCTCTATCCCTTTCTCTCTCTTTGTCTCTGTCTCTTTTTTTCCCTCTCCATGTGTTTCTGTCTCTCTGTTTCTGTGTCTGTCTGTCTGTCTGTCTGTCTCTCTCTCTGTTTCTATATCCTCTCTTTTCTGTTTCTTCTCTCTCTTTGTCTCTCTTTCTTTTTGTCTTTCTCTCTCTGTCTCTCTCTCTCTTTCTCAAATAGCACAATAGTTTTTAAGGCAAAATAATAAAACAGTACCTCTTCTTGTGGAAGAGATGAAATAGGCAGAAATTTTATATAATAAAAAAAAAAAACAGGATGCACAAAGCAGTACTAAGCAATGACTTTGATACTAATTGAAAACAGAATCATAATATTGGTAGGAAATATTAATGCCCTCACAGAATCAGAAATATCAATTCATATATCCATGGCTACATGTTACCTATATATGCGTCTTTCAATGATTTTTCAAGTCTACACTGGTATATTTTTATGTGTTGCCCCTATATATATATATGCTCTCATACATTCATATTTCCCACTAATATGTGTATTTGTGGGAATAGTGTGTCCAAGAGTAATGGTAAGAATGTTGTATTGCTACATTTATTAAAAAAGCATGTTACTATATCATTTAATTAATATTCCTTAAACTAATTACATCCTCTGGCTGACCACTAAAGATAAACACATTAGTGAGGAACTATGAACTCTACATTTAGGGTAAGGGTATATAAATTATCTTGCACCTGGAATAGCCATTAAATGGAAGACATCCTGAATGTTGGGAAATACCACTAGGTACCATATATGTTTTATTTAGAAAACAATTTTAAACAAATTATGTTTAGATGTGGATTGTTTAGTCTGAGTGCTGTTGAAATTGTGACAATACCAATTAGGTTGAAAAATGTCCCTACAATTATCTGAAAGGAGATGATAATGTAAGTATGTAAATTAAGTATTTAGCTTAAGATCTCCATTCCTCATATTTCTAATCTATATCTTTAATAGATTTCTGACTGCTGCTATGAATCATTTGTCTATGACAAGAAAGATTTACATGATTAATTGCACCAATAGGCTTTATACAGTTTAGCAGAATATATTATTTAATTTTCTTCAACTTCCAGGTATTAGACTCTCTCAATTCTATTGTCCAGTATTGTTTTTGGCCTGACAACAGAATAATACAATTGAAAAAAAGATGTGGTTAGGGGAGTGTCATATGCCACAAGTAAACTAGAGTAAATTTTTTCTTAAAGTATATTAAAATACTTTTCAGCATATTTGATCTAGATGACTGATTCATTGTTATAGCTTTCTAGTGCTTTAAGTACAAAAATGAGGTAAGAAATGCATTCTTCATTCCTAAATCTTGACAAGAACTGGAATAACATTCAGTTCAATTCAGTACAATGTATTAATTCTTTCTCTTTATTGAAATTCTTTTCTATACTTTGGCTAAGAAAATTTGTTTTTGTTAAGAAAACTACAAGTGTTTGTTTTCATTCTAATCCTGAATCTGAAGGATTTAATTAAATTGAATCAGGGCTAGTTAAATAGATGTTCATTGGCATTGTCTTATAATAATAGCAAGAATATCTGGACATTGTATATAGGAGATAGGGGCATTTTACAAACAATTTATATCTGTATGCATAGACACATATGTATATGTGTGTCTATACACATATTAGAATATCAAGGCTACATAACTTAGTGTATAGAACTGGATTTAGAAGCAATATTGAGTATATTGGGTGTTAAGGAAAGACTAGTACCTTTGATGTGAGGTCTTACAAATCCTTTTCAAAAAGGGCTGCTTTTCACTTTTGGTGTCTACTTAACAGCTAGTTTCTACCTGGGACTTCAAAAGTCTGTATCATGTTCAGCAACTATATCCTGGGAAAACCATCTCAGCAGATGGGATAAACCATGGGGAGAATAAGCAACACACCTCAAAATCATCAGTGAGTTAAGGGATTGTCTATACCAATCATATGGAAATTTCAGATGTGAAAGAAATAGAAAAAGAAGCATTTTGTTTCAACAGGCCATGAACGTGGAAGAAGTAGGCTCTGTGAACACTTAGAGCTTGGTCAGACACAACAGATTTTTAGATCATCCTCTTCATCCAGAGTATCTTCAATCATCTTGACTTTAGTTTTGCTCCTGGACTCTGATGACTCTGAAACACAGAATGAGGTTGAGAACTTTACCTCATTCAAATATTATTTATTCATGATCAAACAGCATCACCCACCCCATTTTGTTATTTCATTATTTTATCATTCAATAATTTTACAACTTTATCATTTATAATTTTGCTATTAAATTGTTACTACTTCTTTTGTTATTTTACTATTATTTGATTATTTTACTATTTTAATTATCTTTAATTCCTGTAACAATAGGCACTTCATGAAGTAGCATGTGTGGATTCACCAGGAGCTGCAGTCACAATCCTGCACACAACCCAGTTCATGGGATCATCTTCTCATTGGATTGATTTAGCAAGAGGATTCAACACATCTCTGGATGTTTGAGTAGCCTTCTTAAACACTGCCTGGGGTGAGGAAGGGATTAAAACAGTACCCTAAAAACAGTTTCTCCTTACCCTTACCTGCTTATCAAGTCTGACAGGGATCGTACCCATAGACATATATACACACACATTAAAAAACAAGCAAACAAACACAAAACAAAAACAAAACAAAACAAACAAACAAACAAACAAAAAAAAACTTTTGCAAAGATGATTCTACTTATTTTATTCTTTGAGGTAGAAGAGACTTTTTTTTTAAATATCAGTATTTCCTCCTAAAATAAGCCCTTGCCTTCCTTATTTCCATAGTAACTTACTTTCTATGGTTGGGTTCTTTATTATTTGTCTGTTCCTTTTTTGTTTTGTTTTGTTTTTTAATAAGAGCTCATTAATGTAATCACCTCTAGTCCTGGGATAGGTGGGAGGAATGGCCACAAATCTTCCTTCAGTTCTACCCTCTGCCCAACAACTCTACCCTCCTGTAAGTGATTACAATCCTCAATTTTCCTACCCTATCATTTCTGCACTCATTTATTAGTAGACTGGTTCCTTTTCAGACTTCTCAGTAACATAGTTGGGTGTTCCTTATCAGCAGAGAAATTCTCAATCTTCCCAACTCAGATCCAGGACCTTCCATCCCACATTGTCCAGGAGATTAAAGTTTCATTCCCTGCATTTGAGGCTACTTTTCAGCCCAGCTAGCCCCAGTCTCTATATTTCAGTGGAATTAGCCTGGAGGTGTTTACACTTCACAGGGATCAATCTCCATTCTAATGCACTTTTTGAGGATCTACTCTGCTTTTTTCAGGAGGACCACTGTTCTGCCCCCAATTTTTTTGTTGTTGTTTTATTTTTACATTTTCCCTTAAGTGCAATTTTGTGTTGATTGTAGGGGAAATCTGGACAGCTTGGAATTTTCTGACATACTCCAACATTTTCTCAGGCTTTTCAGAATGATTTTTTTCTTTAAAGGATTGGTACAATTCACTTATAAATTCATTTACCCCTAGTGTGATATTATCTTAGAGAATTAGTTAATGGGTTGTTTAATTTATTTTCTTGTAATGGGGGTAAATATTTAATTTTTCTTAATCTGGACAATTTATGTTTTTATAAATGTTCACTTCTTTCAGTTAGATTGTTAGATTTGTTGGCATACAATTGTACACAAGAGCTTTTAACTATTGTTTTAATCTCTTATTCATTAGTGGTGAATTCACTCTCCATTATTGATACTTGTAATTTGGTTCTGTTATATTTTAAAATCAAATTAACAAAAGATTTATTTTTGTTTGTTTTTTCATAAAACCAGCTCTTTTGTTGATTGGTTTAATAGGATATAGAGCCAAAATGACAGAGTGAAGGTAAGGACTCACCAGAGTTCTCCCCCAGACCGTTTCAAATACTTTTAAATAATGACAAATGGATTTTAGAGTATCAGAACCCACAAACAAGAGTGGAATAATTTTCCAGGTGAAGACAGATTGGAAGATCAATAAAAGGGGTCAGTTTTATCACAGTGGGTCTGGAGTATAAGCTCAGTGCAGACTATGCCAATTCAATACAGTTCTCAGGAAACCAGAAAGTGGCAGCTCTCTCCAGAAATCTCAAGCTACAGAGGCCAAGAACAACTCAGCAAGAAAAAAAATTGGTATACTAGAATGTGATGGGATCCCCAGCCCAGAATCAGGCTTTAGCAGCAGTGCTGTGGTAGCAGTAGTGAATGCAGTAGCAACTTCTGTCTCCACAGATCTCAACCCACAAATTGGGGAGCCAGACAGCTTTTTAGAAGAATAATTCAGCAGGCTCTTTTCTGACAACATGGGAGAACTCCATTGCTTTGCCCATAATCAGATCTGTGTACCAGTGCTGACTCATAATACAGATCCATAAAATGGTCCCTGAAAACAACTGCACAACACTCCTGAAGATTAGGGAAATGCACCTACACTCTGACAACAGAACCCTACTTTAACAAAGAGTTAAAAGCAGAGTAATAGGGTAAATGAGTAAGAACAGAAAAAAATATTCTGATCATAGAAAGATTCTGTGGTGACAAGAAGGACAAACTAACCTCTAAAGATAACAAAGTCAAAGCACTTATATTCAACTGCTCAAAGTAAAATAAGAATTAGTCTCAGGCAATGGAAGACCTCAAAAGGATTTTAAAAATCAAATAAGAGAGGCAGAGGAAAAATTGAAAAGGGGAATGAGAATAATGCAAAAAGAAAGACAAAAAGTTACTGAGAAGATGCTTTAAAAAACAAAGTTGGGGGGGCAGAGGCAAGATGGCAGAGAAGCTAGATGGAACTTTCTAAGCTCTCTAATCCCCTTTCTATTAAGTATTTAATTCAGCCTCAAAAACAGAGCTTGACTGGTAAAACCCACGAAGACTAGAAATACAAAAACTCACCAGTGGAAGAGAATCTGGAATATCACCAGAAAAGGTTTGACCTAAGGTGGTGGGAACAGACCAGCTTAGGCCAGGGATAGAAACCTGACCAGGAGGCCTCTGTGGTTGGAAGGTTTACATAGAGCTCTCTGCTGTTACCTGATTGCTTTGCTTTGGTGGTGGAGTAGGGGACCAGCAGAGAAGTTGGAGCCTGGGGTAGTGGATATGCTGAGGGACAGCAAAGCCCTAGAGGATCTGGCTGTGCCCACCCAGGAACAGAAGTGACCTAGTACAGAACATAACACAGCTCTTCATGGCATTTGGCAGCGAGGGGCTCATGGTGGGGGACAGTCACACACAGCAAGGGCACAACCCAGAGCAACCTCTCATCTGTATAGTGAGGGGCTCTCTGGGGGTAATGGAATTTCCCCAGCCCAACTGCGCTCCCCAGGCAGAGACACTTCTGGTGCGGGTGAGGGATAGGACTATTGCAAATGCTCAAATGAAGTGTTTATAGGGGATCAGTGATACCTTTGCTCCTTAAACTCTAGCCCCATCCCGGCCAAGATAACAAGGCATACTCACTTCCATGTAGAGCTCTTCCCAGAGCCCTCCCGCAGCTCAGCCATTCTTTGCAGCCCATTGAGAGGGCAAATATTGCCCGTAAACTCATCCTTGCTCTGCAGAAGAAGCTGGTAATCTCCTTGAACTGAGGGAAGATCCTGAAGGATTAAAAAAAAAAAAAAAAAGAGCAAAAAAGTGAAGAAAATGATTGAAAGCTTCTATGCAGAAAAAGAGCTGGTTTCCAAACCTGAGGAGGCTAATAGCAGACAGCTTCCAGACAATACCCCAAATAACGCTCTCCTAGAAGAGACTAATAAAAATCTGAAGAGAGAATTAGAAGAAAAATAGGGAAAGGAAAGAGAAGCTATGCTAGAGAATAACAATGTCCTGAAATGTGAATTAGAAAAGATAAACAACTTCCTGAAATGTGAATTGGAAAAGGTAAAGAATTCACAGGAAGTGCAGGGAAACAGAATTAAGGAATTGGAAAAGGTAAAGAAATCACAGGAAAGTAGGATCTGTGAATTAGGAAAGGAAAATAACTCACTAAAAAATAAATTTAGTGAAATGGAAAAATAAAATCCATAGAGCAAAACAACTCATTTAAAAACTCAATTGGACACATGCAAAAAGAAGTAAAAAAGGCTAATGAAGAAAATAACTCATTAAAAATCAGAACTGAATAAATAGAAATGAATGATTCACTGAGACACCAAGAATCAGTCAAGCAAAGGCAAAAAAAAATGAAAATCTGGAGAAAAATGAAAGCTATCAACTTGACAAAATGGCAGACCTTGAAAATAGATCTAGGAGAAACAATCTGAGGATTATTGGACTTCCTGAAAATTATGATGAAAAAAAGAGCCTAGATACTATTTTACAGGAAATCATCAAAGAGAACTGTGCAGAGATAACAGAAACAGAAGGGAAAATAGACATTGAAAGAATTCATCGAACACCTTCTGAAAAAGACCCCCCCCCAAATGGCCAAATTTCAGAACTATCAGACTAAGGAAAAAATATCACAAGCAGCCAGGAAAAAACAATTTAATTACCAAGGTGGCACAATAAGGGTCACTCAAGATCTGTCTGCCTCTACATTAAAGGATCGAAGGGCCTGGAATCTGATATTCTGAAAGGCAAAAGAACTTGGAATACAGCCAAAAATAAACTACCCAGCTAAGTTGAGCATTTTCTTCCATGGAAGAGTTGTACATGTAATGAAACAGATGAATTCCATATGTTTCTAATGAAAAAACCAGATCTAAACAAAAATTTTGATCTCCAATCATAGGACTCAAGAGAAGCAGAAAAAGGTAAAAGGAACTCTTGATAACTGTATTTCTCTTGTGGTTATACATTAAGACTACATGTATTATTTGATTTTAAGGATATAACAAAAAAAGGTGGGGGAAGAAGAAATGGAAAGGAGATAGTGTAAGAAAGGGGAAATGGGTGATAAAAAGAGGGAAACTACATCCCACAAAGAGGCAAAGAAAACCTATCATATCTGAGGAAAGTTAGAGAGGAGGAGGAACCTTGTGTAAACCTTATTCCCATCAGAATTGGCTCAACGAGAAAATAATTAACATATTAGGTTTACAGAAAATACTTTCTCACCTCATTGAAAAGGGGGAAAGTAAAAGGGAAAAGGAAAAGTAATAAGGAAAGGGAATAAGAAAGGGAAAGGGATTTAAAGGGAGGAAAAAGGGATATTAAAGAGGGAGGATTGCATGACGCAAGTGGGGTCTATAAATTAAATACTGGGGAAGGGGTTCAGGGAATAAGGTAAAAAAGCATAATCAGGTGATATTATGATGGCAGGAAATACAGGATTAGTAATTTTAACTGTAAATGTGAACGGGATGAACTCTTCCATTAAGGGGAGGCTGATAGCAGACTGGATCAAAAGTCAGAACCACACAATATGTTGTAAACAGGAAACGCATTTAAAGCAGGGAGATACATACAGAGTAAAGGTAAAAAGCTGGAACAGAATCTATTATGCTTCAAGTGAAGTAAAAAAAGCAGGGGTAGCCATCCTTATCTCAGATCAAGCGAAAGCAAAAATTGATCTAACCAAAAGAGATAAGGAAGGAAACTACATCTTGCTAAAGGGTAGCATAGACGATGAAGCCATATCAATACTAAACATGTATGCACCAAATGGTATAGCATCTAACTTCCTATAGGAGAAGTTAAGAGAGTTACAAGAAGAAATAGACAGCAAAAATATAATAGTGGAAGATCTCAACCTTGCACTCTCAGAATTGGATAAATCAAACCACAAAACAAATAAGAAAGAAATTAAAGAGGTAAATCAAATATTAGGAAAATTAGGTATGATAGATCTTTGGAGAAAACTGAATGGTGACAGAAAGGAGTACATTTTCTTCTCAGAAGTTCAGGGAACCTATACAAAAATTGACCATATACTAGGACATAAAGATCTCAAAATTAAATGCAGGAAGGCAGAAATAGTAAAGGCTTTCTTTTCAGATCACAATGCAATAAAAACTACATTCACCAAAAAGGGGTAAATAGTTCAAAAAGTAATTGGAAACGAAATAATCTCATCTTGAAGAATGATTGAGTGAAACAGCAAATTATAGACACAATTAATAAATTCATTCAAGATAATTACAATGATGAGAAATCATACCAAATTTGTGGGTTGCAGATAAAGCAGTAATAAGGGGAAATTTTATATCTTTGGAGGCTTACTTGAAAATAGAGAAGAAGATCAATGAATTGGTCTTGCAACTTAAAAAGCAAGAAAAAGGCCAAATTAAAAACCCCCAATAAAATACTAAACTTGAAATTCTAAAAGTATAAGGAGAAATTAATAATATTGAAAGTAAAAGTACTATTGAACGAATACATAAAACTAAGACTTGGTTTTATGAAAAAAACCAATAAAATAGATAAACCCTTGGTAAATCTGATTAGAAAAAGGAGAGAGAAAAACCAAATTGTTAGTCTTAAAAATGAAAATGGGGAACTATCCACCAATGAGGAGGAAATTAGGGAAATAATGAGTTACTTTGCGAACTTTATGCCAATAAATTTAATAACCTATGTGAAATGGATGACTATTTCCAAAAATATAAGCTTTCCAGGTTAACAGAGGAGGAAATAAATTGCTTAAATAGTCCCATTTCAGAAAAAGAAATAGAACAAGCTATTAATCAACTCGCTAAGAAATAATCCCCAATACCAGATGGATTCATAGGTGAATTCTACCAAACATTCAAAGAACAATTAGCTCCAATGTTATATAAACTATTTGAAAAAGTAGAGAATAAAGGAGTCTTAACAAATTCCTTTTATGACACAGACATGGTACTGATGCCCAAACCAAGTAGGTTGAAAATGGAGAAAGAAAACTATAGACCAATTTCCCTAATGAATATTGATGCTAAAATTTTAAATAAGATATTAGCAAAGAGACTCCAGAAAATCATTCTCAGGATAATACATCATGATCAAGTAAGATTTATACCAGGAATGAAGGGCTGGTTCAATATTAGGAAAACTATAAGTATAATTGGCCATATTAATAATCAAATTTACCAAAACCATATGATCATCTCAATAGATGCAGAAAAATCATTTGATAAAATCCAACATCCATTTCTATTAAAAACACTTGAGAGTATATGAATAAATGGACTTTTCCTTAAAATAATCAGTAGCATTTATTTAAAACCATCAATAAGCATCATATGTAATGGGGAAAGATTGCAACCATTCCCATTAAGATCAGGAGTGAAATAATGTTGTACACTAATCACCATTGCTATTTGATATTGTATTAGAAATCCTAGCTTTGGCAATAAGAGTAGAGAAATAGATTAAAGGAATTAGAGTAGGTAATGAGAAAACCAAATTATCACTCTTTCATGATGATATGATGATGATATGCACCCCAAAGATTCAATTAAAAAGCTATTAAAAATTATCCACACTTTCATCAAAGTTGCAGGATACAAAATAAATCCACATAAATTATCAGCATTCTTATATGTCACTAACACAATCTACCAGTTAGAGCTACAGAGAGAAATCCCATTTAAAGTAACTATCGATAGTATAAGATATTTAGGAATCTATCTGCCAAGGGAAAATCAGAAACTTCATGAGCAAAAGTACAAAACACTTTCCAGGCAAATTAAGTCTGATCTAACCAATTGGAAAGATATTAAGTGGTCTTGGATAGGGCAAGCAAATATAATAAAGATTTCAATACTGCCTAAACTAATCTATTTATTTAGTGCTATACCAATCAGATTCCCAAATTTTAATGACCTAATAAATGACCTAATAAAAATAAATGAAGGTCACCTATCTGTATCAGATCTAAAATCATATTATAAAACAGCAGTTACCAAAACCATTTGGTATTGGCTAAGAAACAGACTAGTTGATCAGTGGAATACGTTAGGTCTAAAGAACAAAATAATCAATAACTCTAATAACCTAGTGTTTGACAAACCCAGAGACCCAGCCTTTGGGGTAAGAACTCGATGTTTGACAAAAATTGCTGGGAAAATTGGAAATTAATATGGCAGAAACTAGGCATTGATCTACACTTAACACCGTACACCAAGGTCAGGACAAAATGGGTTCATGACCTAGGAATAAAGAATTTGATTATAAATAAATTAGAGGAACATAGGATAGTTTACCTGTCAGACCTGTGGAAGAGGAATAAATTTATATATGAAGAAGAACTAGAGATCATTATTGATCACAAAGTAGAAAACTTTGATTATATCAAATTGAAAAATTTTTGTACAAACAAAATCAATGCAGATAATATTACAAGGGAAACAATAAACTGGGAAAACATTTTTATAGTCAGAGGTTCAGATGAAGGCCTCATTTCCAAAATATATAGAGAATTGACTCTAATTTATAAGAAATCAAGCTAATCTCCAATTGATAAATGGTCAAAGGACATGAACAGACAATTCTCAGGTAAAGAAATTGAAACTATTTCTAATCACATGAAAAGATGCTCTGAAATCATTATTAATCAGAGAAATGCAAATTAAGACAACTCTGAGGTACCACTACATACTTGTCAGATTGGCAAGAATGATAGGGAAAGGTAAAGTAGAATGTTGGAGGGGATGTGGGAAAACAGAGACACTGATACATTGTTGGTGGAACTGTGAATAGATCTAGCCATTCTGGAGAGCAATTTGGAACTATGCTCCTAAAGTTATCAATCTGTGCATACCCTTTGACATAGCAGCATTGCTACTGGGTTTGTATCCCAAAGAGATCTTAAAGAAGGGAAAGGGACCTGTATGTGCAAGAATGTTTGTGGCAGCCCTCTTTGTGGTGGCCAGAAACTGGAAACTATGTGGATGCCCATCAATTGGAGATTGGCTGAATAAATTGTGGTATATGAATATTATGGATTATTGTTCTGTAAGAAATGACCAACAGGATGATTTCAGAAAGGCCTGGAGAGACTTACATGAACTGATGCTGAGTAAAATGGGCAGGCCCAGGAGATCATTATATACTTCAAGAACAATATTGCATGATGATCAATTCTGATGGACATGGCCCTCTCCAACAATGAGAGGAACCAAATCAGTTCCAATAGAGTAGTAATGAATTGAACCAGCTACACCCAGCGAAAGAACTCTGGGAGATGTCTATGAACCACTACATAGAATTTCCAATCCCTCTAATTTTGTCTGCCTGAATTTTTGATTTCCTTCACAGACTAAATGTACACTATTTCAAAGTCCAATTATTTTTGATAATCAAAACAACTGTCTGGTCATGTATACATATATTGTATTTAATTTATACTCTAACATATTTAACATGTATTGGTCAACCTGCCATCTGAGGAGGCAGGAAGGAGGGGAAAAACTGGAACAAAAGGTTTGGCAATTGTCAACGTTGTAAAATTACCCATGCAAATATTCGGTAAATAAAAACTATTAAAAAATTAAAAACAAAACAAAAACAAAAAACAAAGTTGGCCAAATAGAAAAGAGTACAAAAACTCACTGAGGAAAATTATTTCTTAAAATTTAGAATTGAGAAAATGGAAGCTAATGATTTCATGAGACATCAAGATACAACAAAATTTCTGGGAGCAGATTTGAACTCATGAAAATTAGTCTTCCAAATTCCAAGCCCAACAATTTGCTACCACACCTAGCTACTTGAGTAAAACCGATTAAGATTAAATAACTATTGTTATTTATCTCAAATTAAATAATTAATATAAAGTCTTTAGTATAGTGTCCTACATATAATATTGCCCAGTCCTATCTGAGCCTAGTTGACTTCATATGGGGTTTTCTTGGGAAAGATACTGGAATACATTGTCATTTTTACAGCTAATTTTATAAATGAAGAACTTGAAGAAAACTGGGGTGTGTCTTGAATGGGGTCTCAAAGCTAATATTTCAACTGAGGTCTTCCTGACTCCAACTCTGGCTTTCTATACAGTGTGTTACTTAGCTACCCTTTCTCTCCACCCCATAGTCCCCACTCTGACACAAATTAGATTCTATATAAATGACAGGTATTATTGTTTTGAAATAAGATATTGAGGCAATGAACAGGGTAGATTAAGCCCTGATTTTAGAGTGAGGAAGAAATAAATTCAAATTCAGCCTAAAATACTTACTATCTGTGAACTCTAACAAGTAGTTTAACTGGTGTTTATTTATTTGTTATTTAATCAGCTTTCTCAATTGTTAAATGAGGATAACTACTACTATTACTACTAGGAGTATTATCTACTACTAGTAGTAATACCAGGGTTATTGCAATGAACAAATTAGGTAATATTTCTCAAATTTTTAAAATGGGACCTAGCTCATATTAAGAGCAATATAAATGGTTATTGACCTTTTCCCTCAGGAATATTAACCCCAAAATATATTTCATTATATTGTGATTTTTGATAATCCAAGTTTATTATAAATGTCTTTTTTTGAACCTTCCTTCATGAGAATTGCGGAATTTAATTATTATTACTACTATTATTATTATTATTATTATTATTATTATTATAACTACTTTATTTTATGCAATTCTTATGGTTAAAAGATGGTATGGATAAACTCACTTAAGGTATAGCTTTTCACTCTACAATTTCCTGTATAATATGATTATTATTTCTGGCTTCATTTTATTGATAATTTGACAGTAAATGCAATTTAATTATTACTCCAGTCATCCAGTCTTTATCAGGTTCAATTAATTTCAATTTTGAATCTAGTAAGACTTCTAGAATTGAGATTATATAACCACTCATTGAGAAAAGTGAAATTACAAACGTTGTTCTAAGATCAGTTGGTTTTAAGTAGCTAAAACAGGATTCAAACTCCACTTTTTGATGATAAATCCAGTACTCATTCTATGGCAACAAATTGTTATTTTAAGAATATTTTAAGTGCATGTTAATGTATCCCATCTATATTACTTTGTATACATTTTGAGTAAGGCTTTCAACTTAGATTATGAAATTTAAGTTCAAAGAAGTGAGGTGCCTAAATCTGAGGTGACTTTTTAAGGATATTCCTAAATCATTGCTACTAATGCCTTAGATATCTGAAATAATGGTGTCTCAACAATCTCTTTTATTTTTCTTTTTGGTGCTCAATGGGTCTTCGTGTCACTGATTGCTTTGTGGGTGGAACAGCATGAATTGTTACTTCCAGATAATATGAATTCTCTGGAAATAATGTCTTTGGTCACCAATCATAGGTAAAGAGCAGCATGATAGTGTTACCACAAGATATGAGGTTAACCCACAATCTAGAGAGACAAGTTTTTTGCTATACATCTTAGTAATTTTCAATGGAAATGTCTTTTTAAAAGTTCACAAATATTTTGAAAAATCTTGCAAATTTAAATGGAAACTTTAAAAGCTATTTTAATATGATATTTCCAGGGTTTGTGTTTGATTATATTCTTCAAAAAAAAAAAAAGTAGGTGTGAATTCTTGATAAAATTCAAAAGTGTTTGTCTCATTTGTTCACTAAACTCCATCAATGATATATATATGTGTGTGTGTGTGTATGTGTGTGTGTGTGTGTGTGTGTGTGTGTGTGTGTGTGTGTGTGTGTGTAAACACAGAGATAAGAAAGAGATTGGCAAATCTTTAGAGATGTAAGCTAGAATTGCGGGACTCCCTGAATATTTAAACCAAATTGTTACATTCCACGGAATGCTAAGGCTCTTCTCTGGGTAAAAATAATTGATAGTTTGATAATGTTGGATTCAAATAATATCTCAAATGTGTGTGTGTGTTTTTTTTAATTTAATGGAACCAGAAGCTTCTAATTGTGAGAGAACACTAGCTGCAATCCACTAAAAGGGTGATAAACAAGGGTAAAAAAATATAAAGGGTAAAAATAAAAAATAAAAAAACAGATTTAAGTAGGAACAATGGATTTTAACAAAGATAGATTATTCTACTGATGCATTGCAGCAAATGAAAGGACTAATTCCACATGTAAACTGGAATGATTGGTAGCCCACAAGAGAGTCCAAAGATAATTAAAGGTTGCTAATGACACAAATCTTGTCTTGTAGCCTACTTCATGCTTGAAAGTGTCTGATATCAAAACTTGAACTAAATATTCAGAAAAGTTTTGAACAATATCGCTTCCTTCTTAAAGTTTCTAAGCAGCAAGGAGGGAGATTAATATCATCTTCTAATTCCTAGCTAGAATTAGTGTATCAGTTCATTTAAATAAGTTCTATGATATTTGCACATAGAATTATTACATTTGTACATAGTATTATATGTTCATTTTTTAAAGTGGGAGAAGAAATATTGCAAATGGGAAAACCTAGAGCATGTAATGGGTCTACATGGAACACAACATAATGGAATCCTAGATATCATGAGAATACTGGGAATTTGGGGGCTGTGCATGCTAAGGAGATTAGGGTGTACTAAAGGAGAGAGCATAGAGAAAATAGAAAAGGACCAAGTATTGCGTAGTGTTTGTTAATTTTGCCTACAAATTACCAAGAGAAGAATATAAATTCCAGATTCTGGCATCTCTACTGCTTTAAAATAATTTGAGCTTTTTGTTAAAATGACCAAGATTAAGAGTAGAATATTTTTGCAGACATTTTTTTTTATTAAAGCTTTTTACTTGCAAAGAATCTGCATGGGTCATTTTTCCTACATTGACTCTTGACTAACCTTTTGTTCCAATTTATCCCTTCCTTACCCCCAGCCCCTCCCCTAGAAGGCAGGTAGTCCAATATATGTTAAATATGTTGAAACACATGTAAATCCAATATATGTATACATATTTATACAGTTATCTTGTTGCACAAGAAAAAAAAAAAAACAGCTCAAGAAGGAAATAAAAGAAAAACTGAGAAAGAAAGCAAAATGCAAGCAAACAACAACAGAGAATGCTATATTGTGTCCCACACTCTGTTCCCATGATTCTCTCTCTGCATGTAGATGGCTTGCTTTATCAGTGCACAAGTGGAACTGGTTTGAATCATTTCAATGTTGAAGAGAAGCATATCCATCAGAATTGATCATCACATAGTCTTGTTGTTGCCATGTATAATGATCTCCTGGTTCTGTCCATTCCACTTATCATTAGTTCATGCAGGTTTCTCCAAGCCTTTCTGAAATAATACTGCTGGTAGTTTATTAAAAAACAATAGTATTTCATAGATTCATATACTATAATTTATTCAACTATTCTCCAATTGATGGGCATCCACTCAGTTTCCAGTTTCTTGTCACTACAAAAAAGGATGCCACAAGTATTTTTGCACATGTGAGTCCCTTTCCCTCTTTTGGAATCTCTTTGGGATATAATCCCAGTAGAAACACTACTGGATCAAAGGGTATGCACAGCTTGATAACTTTTTGAGCATAGTTTCAAATTTCTCTCCAGAATGGTTGGATCTAATCACAACTCCACCAATAATGTATCAGTGTTCCAGTTTTCCCCATCCCCTCCAACATTCATCATCTTAGCCAATCTGACAGGTGTGTAGTGGTATCTCAGTGTTGTCTTAATTTGTATTTCTGTGATCAATAGTGATTTGGAACATCTTTTCATGTGACTACAAATAGTTTCAATTTCTTCATCTGAAATTTGTCTATTCAGATTCTTAGAACATTTATGAATTGGAGAATGACTTGAACTATTTCAAATTTGAGTCAATTCTCCACATATTTTAGAAATGAGACTTTCATCAGATTCTTTGGATGTCAAAATGTTTTCCCAGTTTATTGTTTCCCTTCTAATCTTGTCTGAATTAATTTTGTTTGCACAAAAACTTTTTAATTTAATATAATCAAAATTATCTACTTTATGATCAATAATGATCTCTAGCTATTCTTTGGTCACAAATTCCTTTCTCCTCCACAAATTTGAAAGGTAAAGTATCCTTTGTTAAAATTTGTTTATAGTGTCACTTTTTATGTCTAGATCAAGAACCTATTTTGGCCGTATCTTGGTATACAGTATTAGGTGTGGGTCTATGTCTGTTTTCGGCCATACTAGTTTCCAATTTTCCCAGCAATTTTTCTCAAATTCTTATCACAAAAAGTGGGGCCTTTCGGTTTGTCAAATACTAGATCGTTATAGTTATTGACTATGTTGTTCTATGAAACTAACCTATTCCACTGATCAACTTCTCTATTTCTTAGCCAATACCAAATAGTTTGGATGACCTCTTCTTTATAATATAGTTTTAAATCTGGTACAGCTGGACCACCTACATTTGCTTTTCTCTTCAATGATTCCTTTGAAATTTTTGATCTTTTGTTCTTCCAGATGAATGTTGTTATTTTTGAAGTAAAATAGTTTCTTGGGAGTTTGATTGGTATAATACTAAATAAATATACTAGTTTAGTGAGTAATTTCATCTTTATTATATTTGATCAACCTATCCTCAAGCATTTGATATTTTTCAATTGCTTAGATCTGATTTTATTTGTGTGGAAAGTGTTTTGTAATATTGCTCATATAGTTCCTGACTTTCCTTTGGCAGATAAATACCCAAATATTTTATATTATCAAATGGAATTTTTTTTTTTTTTTTTTTTTTTTTTTTTGTATCTCTTGTTGTTGGATTTTATTATTGATGTATAAGAATGTTGATGATTTATGTGGATTTATTTTGTTTCCGGCAACTTTGCCAAAGTTGTGGATTATTTCTAATAGCTTTTTAGTTGATTCTCTGGGGTTCTTTAAGTATACCCATCATATCACTGTAAAGAGTGATCATTAGGTTTCCTCATTACCTACTCTAATTCTTTTAATCTTTTTTTCATCTCTTATTGCCAAGGCTAGCATTTCTAATACAATATTGGATAGCAGTGAGGATAGTGGGCAACCTTATCTCACCCCTGATCTTATTGGGAATGATTCTAGATTATCCCCATCACATATGATGCATGCTGATGATTTTAAATAGATGCTACTATTTTAAGGAAAAGTCCATTTATTCCTGTACTCTAGAGTGTTTTTAATAGGAATAGGTGTTGGATTTTATCAAATGAGATAATCATATAGTTTTTGTTAATTTGGCTGTTAACATAGTTAATTATGCTAATAGTTTTCCTAAGAGAAGTTTTCCCAAAATCCTCCTTGGCCCTGAGAACTTCTTGCTTATATGGTGTACTCTGAGTATACACCAATCATTTCATCACTAAGAAACCATTATTTGTTGCAGGATTAAATCAATGCTAAATTAGATTTAATCATTGTCTCCTCAGTTCCACTGAGTACCTTGTTTCAAGATCTGGCCCATAACATTTCCCTGTAGGATCAGATCAATCATACCGAACCATTAGATAATTATATCCATTCCAGTGGCTTAGCACCTTGTAAGAATCCTAACATATCTCCATACAATTTTCTGCAAAGAGCTATCATATCCAATTTTTCTAGTATTCTATTTACCTCTTTAACTTCTTTCTTATTTTCTTAATTATTTTCTTTTTCTGTTTCCCAAATTCTATTTTTCCTGGAGTTGCTTTCTTTTTTCATTTTATCAAATCTATTATTTAGTGAGTTATATGCTTTTTACATTTCAATAAGCCTATTTTGTAGTGAATTTTTTCAGATAATTTCTATGCTGCCTTTTCCAAAACCTCTTGCAAATTTTTCAACTCCTTTTTCCATTTTGTTTTTAAGATTCTTTTAAATTTCTTTTTAGGAGAGCCTTGTGTGATGGGAATCAGGTTATATCACCTTTTGGGACTTCATCTGGAGACAATCTGTGTTTAGTTTCCTCACGATTTGAAATATCTTCTCTTTCACCATAAAATCTCTCATCAGAGTCCTCTTTACTTTTTTACTATTTGTTTTTAATTTAAGGTCTTCCTTCAAAGTGGGGGAGGTTTTCCAACCAGCACACCTGCACTGGGTCAGTGTTGATTCACTCCCAGTGCTGTGTGGACATGGCCAGATCCCATGAGATTCTGGTATTGTAACCAGGGCAGAGTAGGCAACATTGCTGTATATTCCAGTGGATTCCTCCCTGAAGATTCTCTGCCATGCAGAGTCTGCACTACCTGTGGAGTCAGCAACACCCTGGGACTCTGTGCTGTGTGCACTGATATTTATAGTCAGTTGTTTGTGTGCTGCCTCCTTCCCCTTTCCAATTGAAACAGACCTTTTTGTGGTCTATTTCCTCCTATAGATTCTCTGCCACATGGAGTCTGTACCACCACATAGAGATTGCATTTATCTGGGATTCTGCACTGTCTGAGCTGGTGTTTATACTCATGTGGTTGCACTGGCTGTTTCCTTTCCATTTCTAATTGAAACAGACCTTTTCTGGTGATCTTCAAAATTAACTTCTGCTGACAATTTGTTGTGCTCCCATATTTGTGAGTTCTGTGGGTACAGAGCTAATTCAGAGGCTGAATTTTGTAATTAGTGTGATAGTTGTAGAGAAAATCAAAGAGAAATGTGTGTTATCTCCACCATTTTTGTTCTGCCCCTATTCCTCTTGAGGAATAAAGTATTTGTAATAGACTTAGTATTTGCTTAAAATAATGTTCTTAGATATTTAAAATAAGGTTTGGAATAATATGCTCATATTTAAAGGTGAAAGAAGAAAATGTATTTGAAATTATTTTTCTTTCCACTCCAACTTTCCCCTCTGGACCATTCCTATGAGAAAATCTAAGCTATAATCTTATGCTGTTCTCTCTGTCTTATTGTTTAAAAATTTGTAAACAAAAAATAATAAAGTCCCTATCAACCTAGTTTCCTGTCTGTCATACCAAAACTTCCCATTAAGAAAATATGCAAGATCCTTGACTTTAGTTTCTCAAATCCATACATAGTGAAATGGGAGAAAAAAATAATTTATGGGTAGATTATTCCCTAAGATGGGAGTCAGTAACATATCTAAGGCATCTGATTATCATAATATGATGAGTGACTGAGGAGAGATCCACCCAGTCATATCAAGGAATAAAGTGAGTATTCATGTCCATTAATTATTCCAGTTAGCTATTTTTGTTTAAGAAATTTACTTTTAACATTACTTTTTGCATTAACTTCCTACATTGCTCCCAGGATAACAGTATTTTTTTGCTGTTGTTATTGTTGTTGTTGTTTTGTTTATGTGGACATGTGTGTATATGATTTTAGAACTTGACTTTAGGGAGTTGACAGTCATGATAAGGTACACATAAGGAATGAGAGAACAGGACATAGGTAATTAATGTACTCTAAATTCATTTGTCTTAACTTTAGCTCAATCCATGCAATCCATTACCATTTTTAATAGAATTCACTTAGAAATACATTCTGAAACTTAAATATGTATTCTCCTACCTCTTAGCTCGTACTCTTCTTGTTTGTAGAAGGGTAGGAATACTTACATAAAGGTCTAAATGAGAATATCCTATTGAATATCCTATTCTTTTTAGCTTCTCTGTGTTTCCTGATATACTTTGATGTTTTCTAAAAAAAAAAAATAGCATTGTTTGAGACAGGTTACTTGTCACCTGTATCCTTATGGGTGAACAGAAGTTAACATGTATTTTTCAGGCTTTATCTTTTTTTTTTTTTTTCAGGTATGTTCTTTATTGCAAACCTAATGGGCAAACAGTTCATTGCATCACTAGCTGTTAGCATATGGTATCCAGGGGGACAAAGCAGCCCAGACAGCCCATCAGATTAACCATGTAATAGACCCAGAAGCAGTTTTAAACCTGTAAAACAAAATTGCTTATGGAGCCTGCCAACATGCCAGATGCTGCTATTGGAAGAAATATCTTCCAGTGTTTAGCATCTGGGTCTTATGATTGCCAACTGAAGAAGAATAAAAATTGGCAACACACTAACTGCAAGACTGATTTTGAAATATAAGTATTTTTCTATTTCCAAATAAAATATATGATAGAAAAAGTTCATATCAAATATTTGACTACAATTTAGGAGTATATTATTATGAACTGTGTCTCATATTATTGTTAAAATGCTAATGAGCTTCTTTGTCCAATGAAAGAGAAAACTAACAAACTTAAACTTGAAAAAGATATTTCTCAATGTTTTTCTATGATATACTACTCTGATATTTAAAACAATAATTCATTTACCAATTGAAGACACATTATATTTTTAAACACGATGCTGACATTTATTACCCAGTGACTTTACTATGATTGTTATAAAACAAAGAATGTTTCAGTATATGAACAATGAAAAAACAATATGTTTAAATTAGATTTCCAAAGGCTATTCCAAAGTAAATCAAATAAAACAATGAATAAGTACTTGTTATTTGCCAAGTGCACAAGAAATTTCTGCATCATTAATAGGATTGAGTCTAAAGTTATCTTAGGTTCAATTCTTATTTTGACTTGGAAACTCAAGGTCAATCAGCTTCATCAGGTGTTAGGTTCTTACTAAGTGCTAATGAGATAATGAGATATTGGGTTTTTACTAAGTGCTAAGTCTGTACTTGACAATTTTCTAGTTCCGGCCTTTTCTGGTAGTTTGACTTGTGAATTCCTGGGGAAGAGCTTGCGTGCTTGGGAGGAGCAAGTTCATTGGTTGCAGTGGTTCTTCCCAGAAGCCCTTGCATTATCCCACGCCCATTCTCTGGGAAGATAAAGAGGGCAGTACTCCAGAGATAGAGAGTCTCTGCTCTAGACCAGGCTTGATGTGGCTCATTGCAGGAAGGGAAGTCACTTCTCTGCACGAGAGTTAATGGCAACTGTCTGAAGACAACGGTTCTCTACAGGAAGAAGAATCTGTCCGAGAGATTTGAGTTGACAAAGCAGAACTCCTCCCAGAGAGTGATCAGCAGCTTCTGGAGACAACAGCACATTACAATCAGGCAGTTGTACGAAATGCTAAAGAAAAGTATGGATTAAACCATGTATAGGTGAAAGCATTAAACAAGCAATTGAATCAGTAGATTCCAGAAAGCTATAGATAATAAGTTTTAAATTGAAATAACAACACTAGGGGGCGGAGCCAAGATGGAGGAGAAGATACACATGAATTTGTAAGCTCCCTTTTCCCCTCATTACCAATTAGGTAAATCAGACTCAAAAATAACGCTGGACTGGTAGAAACCACAAGGATTAAAAGCACAACTTACCAGCTGAAGAGAATCTGGAGTCTGTACAGAAAAGGACATTTCCAAAGGGAGGAAGAAAAAAGGCCAGCACAGAGGGTTAGGTACTAGCACACTGTGCTGATCAGGCTGGGGAGAACTCTGGGATGAGAGAAGCCACTGAGATAGAGGAATCTGACACAGGCTCTTAGCTCTTCTCTGCTTATAAAACAGCAGTTCAGAAGAGAAATCAAGTCACTTTAAAATATAAAGCTACATCCTAGAACCACCCCAATCTGGAAGTGACCTAACAGATCTCAGCACTGCTGTGAAGCCACCTTCTGCTGTCTGAGGCTTCACCTTGGGGTAGGTAAGAGCCTGAACATCAGGGACGCAGCCTGAGGCAACATCTAATCCACATCGGGCCAGGCTTAGCCTGAAGCTGTGGAACTCTAGCAGGTGAGGAATTCCCAGAGAAGTAGAACCTTTGAAGTAGGGACAGCGGTTTCTGGGCAGACACTTCCTGTTTGAGCACAGGGGCTTTTCACATCAGCTGCTGATAGCCATGCCCCATGGGACTCATTGGCTGGGCTTTGTGTCACTTTTACTGTTCAGTCTTAAACCTCAGGGCAGTCCCTGGGCCACACAGCAGGGTCCTTCACTGGGCAACCCTCACAGCACAGATGTATCACATCTGAGGCATTTCTTGGGAGGGGGAGGGGAAGTATCTCCCAGAGCTCTCTCTTAGCTCAGGCACAGGAGCCGTTGCATCCATCCAGTCTGGGAGGAATCTGGTAAAGAAATAAATAAATAAACTGTTTACCCCAAGGGCAGACCCCAAAAGATTTTTAACAATGAGTAAAAAGCTGAAGAGAATGATTGATTCCTTCTACACAGGGAAAGAGCGGGTATCCAACCCCGAGGAAGTTAATAGCAGATAACACTCTAAAGGGGAACAGTACCTGCCTCCCATCACATAACTATCTCCTAGAAGAGACTATTAAAACGTTAAGAGAGTTTGAAGAAAAATGGGGAAAGGAAAGAGAAGCTATGATAGATAATAACAATGTCCTGAAATTTCATTTGGAAAAAATAAAGAATTCACAGGAGATGCAGGGAAACAAAATTTGTGAATTAGAAAAGGTTAAAAAATCACAGGAAAGTAGGATTTCTGAATTGGAAAAAGGGAAAACAGTCTCAAGAATACAGGATTTCTGAATTGGAAAAAAAATAACTCTATAAAAAATTTAGGGAATTGGAAAAAAATTCAATAGAGCAAAATAATTGATTTAAAAACTCAATTGGGCATATACTAAAATAACTAAAAAATGTGAATGAAGAAAATAACTCATTAAAAATCAGGACAGAACAAATACAAATGAATGATTCCTTGAGAACCCAAGAATCAGTCAAACAAAACAAAACAAAACAAAACAAAACAAAAATAAAATGAAAAACTGGAGAACAATGTCAAATACTTACTTGCAAAACCAATAGACCTGGAAAATAGATGTAGGAGAAATAATCTGAGGCGGACTTCCTGAAAACTATGATCAGAAAAAGAGCATAGATTATATTTTACAGGAAATCATCCAAGATAACTGTCCAGAGACAATAGAAACAGAAGGGAAAATAGGCGTTGAAAGAATTCATTGCACAGCTTCTGAAAAAGACACTAAAAAAAGAACTTCACAGAACATTGTGGCTAAGCTGCAGAAGTACCAAACAAAGGAAAAATATTGGAAGCAGCTAGAAAAAAACAATTCAAATACCGAAGTGCCAAAATAAGGGTCACTCAAGATCTGGCTGCCTCCACATTAAAAGTTTGAAGAGTCTGGAACCTGATACTCTGAAAGGCAAAAGATCAAGGATTGTAACCAAGAATAAACTACCCAGCTAAGTTTAGCGTTTTCTTCCATGGAAGAAGATGGTAATTTAATGAAAGAGAGGAATTCCATTTGTTTCTAAGAAAAAAAGAGACTTAAACAAAAAATTTGATCTATATCCACAAGACTGAAGAGAAACAATAAAAAGGAAAAAAGAACTCTTGAGAACTATATCTCTGTTGTGGATGTACAGAAAGTAAGCATGGATAATTTGATTTTACTGATATAAAAAGAAAGGGGGAGTAGTAAAGGGAAGGGGGTAGTATCAGAAAAAGGGGAAGGAGTGATAAAAAGAGGGAAACTACATCCCAGCAAGAGGCATAGAAAATATACCCCATCTGAGGGAATTTAGAAAGAGGGAGGAACATTGTGTGAATCTTATTCTCATCAGAGTAGGCACAAAGAGTAAATAATTGACATATTTGTTTTTCAGAGAATTCTCTCTCATCTTATTAAAAGGGGGAAAGGAAAAGGGAAAAGGAAAAGGGGAATAAGCGAAGGGCACAAGAAAAGTGAAAAGTACTTCGAAGGAGGGGGGAGGGATACTAAAAAGGGAGGGCTGTGAGTCACAAGTGGGGTCTATAAATTACAAAACACTTGCCAGAAAAATAAAGTAAGATTTAAATAATTGGAAAGACATCCAGTGCTCATGGATAGGCTGAGCAAATATAATATAGATGACAATACTCCCCAAACTAATCTATTTATTTAGTGCTATACCAATCAGACTCCCAAGAAACTATTTTAGTGACCTAGAAAAAATAACAACAAAGTTCATATGGAAAAATAAAAGGTTGAGAATTTCAAGGGAATTAATGAAAAAAAAGTCAGATGAAGGTGGTCTAGGTATACCTGATCTAAAGCTATTATTATATAGCTGCAGTCACCACAACTATTGGTACTGGCTAAGAAATAGACTGATCAGTGGAACAGATTAGGTACAAAGGACAAAAAAGGGTACAACTATAGCAATTTAGTGTTTGATAAACCCAAAGACACCAACATTAGAGATAAAAATTCATTATTTGAAAAAAAAAAAAAACTGTTGGGCAAACTGGAAATGAGTATGCCAGAAATTAGATATGGATCCATACTTAACACCATATACCAAGATAAGATCAAAATTGGTCCATGATTTAGGCATAAAGAATGAGATCATAAATAGATTAGATGAACAGAGAATAGTCTATCAGATCTGTGGAGGATGAAGGAATTTATGACTAGAGAAGAACTAGAGATCATTATTGATCACAAAATAGAAGATTTTTTTATTACATCAAACTAAAAAGTTTCTGTACAAACAATACTAATGCAAACAAGATTAGTAGGGAAGTAACAAATTGGGAATATAATTTTACAGTTAAAGTTTCTGATAAAAGTGTCATTTTCAAAATATATAGAGAATTGATCCTAATTTATAAGAAATCAAACCATTCTCCAATTTATAAATGGTCAATGGATATGAACCGACAATTCTCAGATAATGAAATTGAATCTATATCCACTCATATGAAAGAGTGTTCCAAATCACTACTGATCAGAGAAATGCAAATTAAGGCAACTCTGAGATACTACTGTCAGACTGGTTAAGATGACAGGAACAAATAATGATGAATGTTGGAGGGGATGTGGGAAAACTGGGACACTAATACATTTTTGGTGGAGTTATGAAAGAATCCAGCCATTCTGGAGAGCAATTTGGACCTATGCCCAAAAAGTTATCAAACTGTGCATACCCTTTGATCCAGCAGTGTTGATACTGGTCTTATATCCCAAAGAAATACTAAAGAGGGGAAAGGGACCTGTGTGTGCCAAAATGTTTGTGTCAGCTCTTTTTGTAGTGGCCGGAAACTGGAAGATGAATGGATGTCCATCAGTTTGAGAATGGTTGGGTAAATTATGGTATATGAAGGCTATGGAATATTATTGCTCTGTAAGAAATGACCAGCAGGATGAATTCAGAAAGGCTTGGAGAGACTTGCATGAACTGATGCTGAGTGAAATGAGCAGAACCAGAAGATCACTATACACTTCAACAACAATAGTATATGAAGATGTATTCTGATGGAAGTGTATATATTCAACATAAAGAAGATCCAGCTCACTTCCAGCTGATCGATGATGTATAGAAACAACTACACCCAGAGAAGGAACACTGGGAATTGAATGTAAAATAATAGTACTACTGTCTATCTACCCAGGTTACTTATACCTTCGGAATCCAATACTTAATGTGCAACAAGAAAATTGGATTTACACACATATATTGTATCTATGTTATACTGTAACACATGTAAAATGTATGGGATTGCCTGTCATCTAGGGGAGGGAGGGGAAAATCTGGAAAAATTACTACAAGGGATAATGTTATTAAAAATTACTCATGCATATACACTGTCAAATGTATAATTATAAATTTAATAAAATAAATAAAAAGTCAGTTAAGAGCAGTAGAAGAAACATTAGATAAAGAAATGGAAGTCAAGAAAGAAAATTATGAAAAGATAGTTAATAGTTTGGAAAAAGAGGCATAGAAATATTGAAGAAAATTATACCTTAAAAAAAAGGATTGGCCAACTGAAAAAAGAGGTACAAAATCTCACTGATGAAAATAACTCCTTAAAGATCAGAACCGGCCAAATTGAAAAGAGCTACACAAGCTAAATGAAGACATTAATTCCTTAAAAATTAGAACTGGACAAACTAATTACTTCCTGAGATGTCATGAGATAACAAAATAAAGTCAAGTGAGTTTGATTATACATATATATATATATATATATATATATATATATATATATATATATATATATATATATATATATATATATATATTTAAAAAGAAAAGAAATAACAACACTACCCTAACAAGTTATGTTTAACTGGTTATAAAGAGCTTGTGTCTACATATTTTAATGAAGTGAATTGTAAGGTTGGTGTCACTGAATATACATAATTCAGTATGAAAAATCATCCCAATCTGTTGAGCTTATATCTTATCCATCAAGCTCTTGCATAGAGTTAATATGTCACAGTTGAAAAAAGTCTAGATTTCTTGAATAAATGTTTATTGTTTGACTGATTAATTTAATTCAGGAGAACTGATGTCTAGTCCCAATTTGGCCACTTATTGTCTGAATGATGTTGGGCAAATCATTTTCCCTATTTAGATTCAAGGTTTTTTTGTTTTTTTTCTCTATTAAAATGAAAGAATTGTACTAAATGATTCTTAATGTTCCTGCCAACTTGGACAGGCCATATATTCTAATTATAGTGTGACTAAAACCAATTTTTATCCCAAATAAATCATATATTTTTTAATCAAGAAACTACCAATTTTTAGCTTTTTTTTGAGTAGTTATAAGCCTGGTCTACATAATCCATATAATCACTTACCAATTTGCATAGATTCAAAATATTTGTTTATGATCAATTTTAATGGCAAATAAGTATTGATTTTCTATCCTTACCACTCACACTCTTTATTGGAAGACAAAGAATAGAGACATAAAAATTCAGTGTTAGGGATTCAATTAATCCATTAAAAAGTCTCTATGTAACACTTTCTATATGTCAGGAATTCTGTTATATTCTAGGAATAAAAGGAGAATGGGGTGATAATAGTTCTGGGACTTCTTAGAAAGTAGTCTGAAGAGGAGAAGGTAATGAAACCTAATAAAGAATCAAGAAAAGGTTTCATTTAAGATATTTTACTTGAGCAATTGAGGATACAATTATGAATGATACTTTTCTTTTTCATATGAGAAAATTGAGACCCTCATAGATTGGGTTATTTTTCTTGATAGGGAATTTTTTTCTTTATTTCTCCACTTAATAAAATTTAGATTCAATGAATTTAGTGATACCAATGTTTTAATACTCAGGAGAACAAATATTCTGTATCTGACCTTCAGCCTGAATCAGGATGCATGTATAAGTTTGACATATATAGATTTTTTTCCATTCAATCCTATCTCCAGTCCTCCACTACTTTTACTTTGCCCTACCATTTTACTCTCCTGTTGTTAGTATGACTTGCCTTTATTACAATCAATGATGTTCATTCTTATATTAGGGTCCTTCCCACAGACATTATCACATTTCTTGTAGACAACTATAAAATGTTATGATAGGATGGAAATGATTCTTAGGAGGATAGAGAATATAATTATGGATGGTGAAGAATAGTAGAACATGAAAGAAATGGTAAAAGTCAATGGTGGGGGAAATTATATCCATATATAATCATACATGGACAAATCTGGAGAATAACCCTACTTGTTTTTTTGGTAATTTTTTTTAACTGATGTCCTTATTAACAACATCAAAAAACTTTTTTTTTAACAGAGGGAGAAGGGAGAGGTATTCTGTGAGCCATGTTAAGGTAATATCATTTCTATTGTCTTTTTGTAATGTCAACATGCTTTTTCTATTATGTTTTGTGTCAGTAAATAAATATTCAGACAGAATCAATTGTTAGCTCACAGGGGTAGCTAGTTTCACATTTTGTTTTATATTTGGAGCATTAAACAATTGTTTAATACAGAATTATAAAAAAATATGGTCCCATACTAATACACTGTTGCAGGAATTGTGAACTGATCCAACTATGCTAGAGAACAATATGGAACTATGCCCAAAAGGCTATCAAACTGTGCATAATCTTTGATCAATCAGTATTTCTACTGGTTCTGTATCCCAAAGAGATCATAAAAAAGAGAAAAGGACTCACATGTGTAAAAATGTCTGTAGCAACTCTTTTTGTACTGGCAAAGTATTAGAAACAGTGCATGTCCATTAGATGGAGAAATACTGAATAAGTTATAGTATATGAATGTTATGGAATATTATTATTCTATAAGAAACAATCAACAAGATGATTTCAGAGAAGCCTAGAGAGACACACATGGACTGATATTAAGTGAAGTGACAAGAACCAAGAGAAAATTGTACAAAACAAAAATAAGATTTTATAATGGTCTATTCTGATGTACATGGCTTTTTTCAACAATGAAATGGTTCAGTCCAGTTCCAATGATCTTGTGATGATGAGAGCCATCTACACCCAGAGAGGGGATTGTGGTGGGAACTGAGTGTAAATCACAATATAATGTTTTCACTTTTTTTGTTGTTTGCATTTTTGTTTTCTTTCTCATTTGTTTTTTTTTTTCCCTTTCTCATCTGATTTTTCTTATGCAGTATAATTGTGGAAATATGTAAGGAAGAGTTGCACATGTTTAACATATATTGGTTTGCTTGCCATTTAGGGGAGGGGCAAGGGGAAGGAAGGGAGGAAAAAATTTTGAAACATGAATTTTTGCAAGGGTGAATATTGAAAATTATCTATGTAAATGTTTTGAAAATAAAAAAAATTTTATTTTTGTTTTTGTTTTTTGTTTTTTTGTTTTTTTAAAGAAAAATATGGTCCCACATAGAATTAACTTCCTTTTAAAATTTTAGTTAGATTTTTTGATGAATCAAGTATATACAGTGATATTGCTTTATTCAACCCCTGGGTAAATAAGTTTAGTATCAATCATATGTTGTAGATAATGATAAAAAATCTTTTTCCCACAAATTATGTTAAATAATAATAAAAAGCAAAAGTAAATGATGTAATTCTGAAACAGATTTCAAATGCTATAATCCAAAATCTAAACCTAAAATTAAGAAGCTATCAATATTTTCAATAGTAAAACTGAAAATATTTTGTAACTGAATTTTGGACTAATATGGGAATGTGTCATTTCAGGACTATACCCATAGGACTATAAAACATTGTATATTCCTTGATCCAGCAGTGCCAGTACTGGATCTGTATTCTAAAGATATCATAAAATGATACTTTTAATTTCTCAAACAAATAGGAAAATAAGTCAAATTTACAAAAAATAAGGACTATTCCCCAATTGATTAATAATCAAAAAATATAAATTGTGCCCAAAGAGCTTTAAAAATCATGAATATTCCTTGGCTTAGCAATACTATCATTAGGCATAAATCCCAAAAATGGCTTAAAAAAGAAAAGAGGACCAATATGTACACAAATATTTCTAGTAGCTCTTTTTTCAAGGTAGGGGATATTTATCAATTGGGGAATGGCTGAATAAATTATGATATGTTTATGATGGAATATGATGGAATGGGATGGATGTTCTATAAGAAATGATGAGCAGGATGTTCTCAGTAAAACTTGGAAAGTTCTCCATGAGCTCATGAAAAATTAAAGGTACTATGTACAAAGTATTAGCAATGTTGTGAGATGATCAGATATCAATGACTTTGCTATTCTCTATAATACAATGATTCAAAACTACTCTAAAGTACTTATGATAAAATGTGTTTTTCTTCCTCAGGGAAATAACTGCTTGTGCTTGACTACAGATTGAAGATTACTTTTCCTAAACTTTATATATTCATTTTGGCACCCAACGTGGGGCACTGAAAAAAGCATACTACATTTTGAGACTCTGTATCTAAGGACCTACACTTAGCAGTTTGATTCAATCAGTCAGTGGAGAAGTCCCTGTGACCTGGAAATAGAGTGACAAAAATAGACAAGCAGAAAACTTTGGTAAACTAGTCACTTTCATTTTTTTTCTCAGTTGAAATGGAGCAAATACCAAGAAAAGAGACTTCTCCACCTCAAGGAAAGTGTGTAGAATGCATAGTTAGGTTAATAAAGAAGCAAGCAAGATTTGTTGGTAACTTGGAAGCAAATCACTGGACTCTTAAATATATTAGAATGCACGTCTTCTTAGCTAAGGAAGAAAAATTGGAGCGAGATATGTAAAAACTAGTGGGAGAGCAACTAATTGAATATTAAAATGATAATGATCCTGATTAAATTTTTAAGGAAACAATCTATATATACAACATACTACAATTGGCTTTAAGGAATCCCACAAGTTTTAAAATAAGAAAAAAATTTTAATGTGGACAGCCAGACAAGGAAGTGTGAGGAGAAAGAGCAGAAAGGGGATGGTACTGACAAAGCAGCTGGAAAGCATGAAGAATTAAACAAGAAAGGAGTTAAGTACAGTTCTGATGAATTTAAGGAGTGTGATGCTTTTCAGCATGCACCCTTAGGGCACTTCCCATCTCCTGACCTCTTCCCCTCAATTTTGCCTTTGTGGGGGTAGGGAGGAGGAGGAGTATGAGGGGCAGTGACATCATCAGCACCATACATGCAGCAGCTTTGTCCACCCTCTATGATACAAATACAAAAGGCATTAGTTAAAGCTAAAGAGGAAGTACAGGAGATATCCGATTCGAAAATGGAAACATACCCTATGATTGAAGAATTTGACTCTTCAGGTCTGAAAAAGGCTTGAGCTCTTTATAATTCTACATCATCTTATAAGACAGTATTAGAGAATTTAGCTTATGAAATGTTAGCCCCTAATGATTGGACATCTATAGCAAAGACATGTTTATAACCTGGACAAAATTTGTTGTGGCTTTCTGAGTATGGTGAGCTCTGTAGAATATAAGCCCAATGAAATAGGCAATGTGGAGTTAATATATCAGTCACCTTTGATCACCTAGAAGGTTCAGGTCTTTATGCAGACACTTTAGTGATGATTAATTACCCTATAACAGCATATGAGCAAATTGCTGCTGCTGCTATCAAAACATGGGGCACCATCCCAGGAAGACAAGATAAAGGGGAAGTCTTCACAAAAATAGCACAAAGTCCAAACCAAAACATTGCTGATTTCATGGGATATCTGCAGACAGCTGTCATATTAACTATTGGTGAAAATGCAGCAACAGAAATTATGATAAGACAACTTGCTAGAGAAAATGCTAATGAGGTTTGAAGAATTATACTAGGACTACACAAAGATGCTCCTTTAGAGGGGATCATAAGACACTGTGCCACAGTGGGCACAAATATCTTTTATATCCAGGCTATGATGTAGACTTTTCAAGTTGTGAACATGGGAAGGCAGGGTCTCTTTTGGCAAGGGACTTCAAGAGATATTCATCAATGCTTTCAAGGTAGTAAAGCAGGAAATCTGAAAGCTCAATGTTGGCGAACAGATAAAGTGAAAAAAACAGGGTGAGAGAACAAGACCTAAAACCGTATGTCCAAAATGCAACAAGGGCTTCCACTGGGCATCAGCATGAAGATTGACTTAGGGAAATGGGAAGAGGAACCCACCTCCAGGCCCCAGGCAAAAAGCACTTGGGGAATGATAGCAGCCAATGATACACCCAGAGAGGTTCCAGAAGTTCAGTACTCAGATGTGTTCAATCAACTGAGAAGCAACATGATGGGAGAAAGGGATTACAATTGGGGAAAATAGAATTATATGCAGCTGGGTCTACTTAGATATCCCTTGGAGAGATGAAATCTGTCCCTGTCTGGCCTATAGATCCTTTGTCTACAGGAACAGTAGGCTTGACCATTTCACCTCCTGAGAGTGCTTATAAAACAGTGTTTATCCTTACACTGATTTGGGAAACTGGGAATATGGAGCTAATATTCCAGTCACTAATATAGATAGACAATGTGTGACTTAGTAGAGAAGTAGTAGCATCAGTTTTACTGATACACACTCCTGATAGGCAATCTGTTGATATTTACCCAGATTTTGACTCCCAACAACAAAATCCATGAATATTCTGGACAGCAGTAATTACAGTTGACCATACTATGCCCACTATCTATGTAAATGTCATACCACTGAAAAAACTGGTAGATATAGGTGCAGATTGTACTGTTATTAGAGTTGACAATTGGTCCAGGCCAAAGATTAAGGCAGACACCTATATGTCTGGCATAGGAGGATCAATAGCAGCTGAAGTTAGTGCTATCCCTTTGAGATGGACATTTGAAGGTGAAACAGTAGTTTTTACTTCTTTTATAGTTGAAAAAATCATTATCAATCTGTGGGGAAGAGACATCTTACAACAGTTAGGATTAAAATTGAGTACTTTGGCTTTTTTAGGCAGGGCTGCTGTTGAAGGCCTGCCTGCCCTCTCACCTGTTCCCATTCAATGGAAAATTGATATACCAGTGTGGGTAAAACAGTGGCCCTTAACTAGTGAAAAAATTCAGGCCTTATTAGATATAGTGCAAGAGCACCTTGACCAAGGACACTTACAACCTTCTCTAAATCCTTGGCATTCCCCTGTATTTGTTGTAAAAAACAAATCTGGAAAATGGAGGATATTGACTGATTTAAGAAAAGTAAATAAACAGATGAAACTATGGAAACTCTTCAGCCTGGACTTCCATCTCCTACTCAATTGCATAAAGAATGGCCTGTTTGAATTATAGACATTAAGGATTGTTTCTATTCTATCCCTCTAGATAAGGAGGATATGAAAAGATTTGCCTTTTCAGTACCCAGTGTTAATTTAGCTGAGCTTTATAAAAGATATGAATGAACAGTTTTGCCACAGAGAATGAAAAATAGCCCTACTATGCGTCAAATGAATATGGCTCCTACTCTTCTAGTAAGAAAAGCATTTCCAAAATTTATGTTGTTACATTACATGGATGCTACCTTATGGTGTGCACCTTAGGAACAAATGTTAGAAACATGTCTACAAAAGACCATAGAAACACTAAGGAACTATAAATTGCATATAGATCTATAAAACATTCAAAGACATAATCCTTTTCAACATTTTGGATATGAAGTATATCCTAAGGTTTTTACAGTACAAAAGTTTTCTGTAAGAACAGAGAAATTGAATACCTTAAATGACTTTCAGAAATTGATAGGACATATCCAATGGAAGCATCCTGTGTTAGGCTTAACTACCTATTAATTATAACCATTAAATGGCATTTTAAGGGGAGACAGTGCTTTATACACAGCACACCAACTTACAAAAGAAACTCAAGAGTCTATGAGAGAAGTTGAATTGTATTTATCCAACATGCTTACAAGAGTTACTCATAAACCCTTGGGAATATCAGTTTTTGCTACAAAAGAGGAACTTACATCAGCCCTTTATCAAGGACACAGTGTCATAGAGTAGGTGAGCCTCCCAGCACAACCAGACCAAAATTTTACTCCTTACCCAGTGCTTGTGGCTATAATTTTATTAAAGGCCATTAAGAAGTAGTACAATTACCTGGGATAAGACCTGACAAGATATACACCTGTTATACCAATGCACAAATGAATATATGCTATAAAACCATCCCAGAGTGGCAAAATTTATTGGCCACAGCTCAAAATTTTACACGTGGGTCTCCATTGAAGATAACCCAGCTATTGCAAAATTTGCAATGGATTTTTGAAGAAAAAGTTTCTAAAGTTCCTCTTAAAGGACCAACTATCTTTACAGATGCATCCAAATATTATAACATTTGTGCTGTAAATTCTCATTTATATAGAAGTAGTCAAAACTCCCTTTCAGTCCACTCAGCAGGATGAATTGTATGCATCCAATCTAGCTCTTACTTATTAACCAGGAGATGTAAGTATAATATTTCACTCAGCTTATTCAGTAGGTGTGGTACAAAGAATTTCCGCAGCCCAAATAAAATTTGTAGCTCCTGATATATATCAGCTCTTTAAGGAACTTCAAGAACAAGTGAGAAAGCATCCAGGTAAGATTTATATATTGCATGTCCACTCTCATAGTGAATTTCCAGATTCTATTTTTTTATGGAAATTCAAAGGCAGATCACCTTCTAACCATATTAGCCAATACCCTTTTATTTTAGGCAGCCCAAGAATTTCATTGTAAATATCATCAGGCTACTCAAGCTTTATGTTTGCAATTTGAGATAACAAAAGAAGAAGCTAGGAGCATAGTAAAAGCCTTGCCTTCCTTTCCACATTCCTACGTTCCCTCCAGGGAAAAACCTTAGTGGTTTGAGACCCAATGAAATTTGGCAAATGGATGTGGCCTATTATAAATCTTTTGGTCATCTATCTTTTATCCATGTGGTAGTAGACACCTTTCAGGATTTTCTTTTGCAATATCAGCAGCAAAAGAGACAGCCCAAGTTGTCACTGAATTCTTTACACAACCTTTTGCAATTATAGGTGTGCCATAAGCAATAAAACAGATAATGTACCTGCATATATTTCTAAACATTTTGCACCCTTTTGTGCAGTATCAGATTTTACATACCACTGGCATACCTTTTAATCTTCAAGGACAGGCAATAGTAGAGAGGAGAAACAGAGACATCAAGACGCTTCTCCAAAAACAAAAGAAAGGGGGAGCCCCACAGGTAACCCTAGAGAACTTTTAAATTTAGCTCTTTACATTATTAATTTTTTCTATGTTTAATAAAGATGCACTGGCTCCAGCAGAAAGATTTTATCACCCACTGGAAGAGCTATGTCCAGTGCAAGCAGCTCCACTGTCTTAAGATAACCATCAGGTGATGTGGAGTGATCCAGAAAGTGGTGAATGGAAGAGACCAGGTAGGTTAACTGCTTGGGGGAGAGGGTTTTCTTGTATCTCTACAGATGGAGAAGGTATCAGATGGGTTCCAATGAGTCATATTTGCCTTGTTCATTGGAAACAGAAAAAAAGAAGACCCTCGAAATAAAGGAAAAGACCCAAGAAACATCAAATGGTTCCATCTCTGACAATGTATGCCACTGAAAAAAGCATGACTGTTAACCCAATGTGGATGATAATTGACTCATGAACATCAAAAATTGTCAATAAGACTGTTGCAGGACTTCAAAACCACAGGAATCATTGGATTCCCTGACACATGAAGTAATTCACAATAGATTGGTTTTGGGCTATCTATCTCTAGGACTTATAGACATGTATAATTTCTCATGTTGATTCATGTTATTAGTTATATCACTACTAATCTGTGTTATATTACTATGTGCTTGTGTAATACTTCCCATACTGATGGATTTATGTATACCTGTTTTAAGTAAGACCCTTTAGTCCAGATGAAACCTGTTAACAATATCTGGGTTTGGTGTTCTTACCTCCCTGAGAAGTCTTTTTTTAGTGTTTTCACTTCCTTTCCTGAGAAGTCAGGGATTACTTGACCACCTGGGTTCAAAAACAAAAGAAAGTAGGAGATGTAGAGAGCCAGAACTCTGGAGAAATGTACTTGAAACAAGGATACTTACAACAAGGTGTTAACTCAGTACAATTGATAAGATTATGTTTTTCTAGTTCACATATACTTAGTACTTAATATGGTGATGTAATGGTTCTAAAGTTGGCACATATGCAGTATGTTATAGTGATGCAATTGTACTATGGTATTTAAGGGCTGAGAGGACTGAAAATGAGACCCTCCATCTTTGAATATCCTCCTGGAAGCTCTCCTGCCTACTTCACTCCTCTTCTAAGACTAAGGCTGATCCCGAGATCCTCCAGAGAACTAGCCCGGACATTACATTTTACAACATGATTTTTATTAAAATGTTTTACATAACTTCACATGTGTATTTTCAATGGTGGGGGGGGAAGGAAACAATCTAGAACTCAATGTTTTAAAAACAATTGTTAAATGTTTTACATGTAATTGGAGAAATAAATATGTTAAATTAAAAATAAATGAAAGCATAATATATTTCATATGAAAAAGTCACATTCTATACATAATATTATTATGGGAATAAATATATTTTTGGTCAGTCTATGATGTCTTTATTATACAATAGCATTAACATTGCTATGCTTCCATGAAGAAGTTCTCTTTTCTGTATCCCCAAATATTACATAGTGAGAAGATTTTTAAAAAGATAGAGTTACTAATTGATACAAATCCCTTAATATTATAGGAAAACTCTTCTTAGAGGACATAAATTTACAGTAAGAAAATGAAAACAAAAAAATCCTCATTTTCCATTAGTTCAGACAAAAAAATAAAATCAGAATCACAAAATATTAAGGTTGAGAGCAACTTTAACTATCATCTTGGATACCCTGAGAAACAATTCTCACTATATTACATTTTGCAAATATGTATCCAATCAGAAGGAACCCACTGTTTCACAATGCAGTCCATTTCTAAATCAAAAAATTCTAGTTTCTTGAGTATTTCTTCTGCTACAAAACCTAATCTTGCTTTCCTCCCCATCTTCTGCCCAGTTTTCCTAAATCTGTTTTCATAGACCTGTTAGAATGAAACTAACTTCTGTTATACTATAGACCTTGAATGCAGCCAGTTTTTAAACTTGATATCCCTTCACCTTCAAATGTTCTCTTTTCCTGGTTAAACTTAGCAAGTTATTTTATCTGATTTTGATATGATGAGAATTAAGCCTAGATTTTTTTTGAACCATCTTGATTTCTATTATTGGAATCCTCTTGTGTTTATCATTTTTCAAAATTTTTCATACACACAGTGGTATATAATACTCTAAATGTGCTCTAACAGGAAAAAAACATTAAGTTATGCATTTATGTGAATTGTACTAGATAGTTGTTAGAACCTTTCCAATTCTCCAATTCTAGTTCTATGGAATTTTGAGTTGTTGACTTTCACTTTATTTATATTTTTTGGTTGTTCATCACAATGCTGCCTAATTGTAATCTTGCAGTTCACTAAGACCTATAATTTTCCCCAGATTATTAACTATATAATCATACCCAAAAATGTGTCTGTGAAGTTGAATTGTTGAACAATACTGTGAAGCTATACAATTTCCCCTGCTGAATTAGACCTTATCAGATTTAGTCTAATACTTTTCAAATTTTACTATCATCTAGTTTATTAGTGATCCCTTCCAGCTTTGTGTCATCTGAAAATTTGGTTAACATGTCCTCTATGTTTGTCCAAGAAATAAAGAAACATACAGGGTTGACTTCAGATTCTTGAGGCCTTTCAATGAAGACCTCTTGCCAAATGAACATTGAGACATTATTTATCACTCTTTGAGTCTGAATATTCAACTGATTCTAAAGTCTTCTAATCATCATTATTCATTCAGTTATCCAATCTCCCTTTGGGAGAGATTTTTCACCAAGCAGAAAATAGACAATAGTAGAGGGTAATGGGAGGACACAGCCCTCACAGAGATTATCACATAGAAACAAATTGCATTGTACAGTTCAATTTCTGTATGACTATACACCAAACAAAAAATCGTACTAATTTTTCTCAGGAGTGAAAAACAATTTCAAACAAATGTTTTCTGTGCACTAAAAAAAAATAAACATCAGTTTCTAAGATATAGGGTATGTCAGGTTAGACTAACCTAGCATTTTGTTTTTTGACAAAGTTCCTCAATGATAGAAAAAATAAACAGCATAATTTTATTTTAAGCACATTTTTTTGACAAAATCCCTCATGGTGTGGACTTTTGGACAAGAAGGAGAGTTTGAAGCAAAATATTGTATACAGAGCTCATTTTACTTAAATATTTCAATAATTGAATATAAATGGTACATGTTAATAAATCATTTTTTGTTGTGTGATTTTCAATATTTTTACTAGCTACTTAAATGAAAATAGATGACTTTTATCAGTTTCTTAGATCACATAATAGGATTCAGAAAGATGTCAAAAAGAATGGTTGGCTAACACTAACACGATGCAAATTAGATATATTAGGATTTGATGGAAATATGTGAGCATCAAAGTGTGTGGGAAATAATAATAATAAAAAGATAGTCTAATGTGTGAATATATTGAACTTTCCCCTTACCTTTAATTTTATTGCTGTAGATCTACTGTAAGGGACTAAATGAGAAAAGTGAACAAAAAACTAAGCATGATTTAATTATTTCTTTAAGTTGTTTAAGCAGCATGTGTAACTTTTATTTTGAGAGTCTATTATTTAAAACTCCACTCAGAATTAAAGGGAAGGAAAATACTTTAGACCCAAAATAATTAAAACAGTGAAAAATCCTGATCTCATTGCCATACATACATATGTTTATGAATATATATATATATATATTTTTATATATATATATATATATGCAATACAATATCATATATACATGCATATGATAGTCATTTAGGTACTGCTAAGGTGAAATAATCACCAATCCTTTGCTTGTCCACAAAACTTGTCCTGGATTTACTGTCCTGGGATAATCTCTCTCTTTGATAGAGTAAGTAAGCACCCAGAACTATTCCAAACTTGAATTCCCAACAAATAAATTCTATTTTTGCCTCCAGTCTTAAAAATATTAAGTAGAAGGCAGGGAGAGGTAGAAATAAGGGAGACTAATTTTTTTAATCCAGAATAAAACATACATTTAGTATAGAACAAACATTTAATTCTCACATACCAAAAGAAATAATAATAACAAATCATATAATGATTACTATCATTTGTGAAATCTATTCAGATTTTGTTGGCACATTTATTAAAAACAAATAAAAAAATTCTTCTCAAGAGTTACTTACTTTCTTTTTTTAAAACTTCTTGTCTATTAAGCAAAAAGTAGGCTCTTTCCTATCCCAGGTACCAGCTTATCCAGGAGACCTTGAATTTATAAATAGATATAGAGAAAGACATCATACAAACAAAAACTCTGGGGCTCAGGGGATCATTATTTGGCCTTGAGGATAGCAAAAGGGTGCAGATTGTCCTGTTAGTATATTCATAGATTTTCATCTCATTGGGACAACTAAAAAATAACCAAAACACAAAAGAAAAATAACTTCTGGTGACAGCAAACAATAAAAGGATATCTACAGATAATAAGAGCAACAATCTAAACCCATTTTCTATTCAATTTAGTTAATGTTTCCTAAAAAGATCTTGAGACATTTTTCCTTAAAAAGCTTCTTGAGATTTGGTTGGCTCAGGGAACTAAACCTGCCACTTCCTCTTTAACTATGCATAAAGAAGTCATGAGAAGCTCCAGGGGGCAGTCTTGACTTGTGAAGAAGGATGAATAATATAGTCAAGGTAGCTTCTCTCCCCTGAATCAAGTTGAAATGTCATCAGTGTATATCCTTATTGAATATCCTTCCCCTGCTATGTCTAAGTAAATCTCTTTTTGTTAGCTGTTGAATAATTTACCAGTGTTTCAATTTTCTTACAGTATTGAACTAAGATACAAAGGTTCTGGCATAAGGGAGACCCAGCCAATAGTATTATTTCTACTCAAAAGATGGGATATAGGGAGCGATTAGTAAGCCCTTCTATTATATCATCCCAAGGTAATGCTACAGGAGTAAGAAAACTTTTATGATAATAAAACCATGTGAGAAGGGCATTCACATTTAGAGGTCAGAACTGTAATTCCTACTTCTGAAAAGAAAGCGCATGTGTATTAGTAGTGGGTAATATCATAATAATAATAATTGGCTTATAGTTTCTCTATTCCCCTTCTTTTTTAATTGGACAGGTCTTACTATTGTTGTACAATATTTAGTTACTTATTATCTCCAAATACTTAATGTATTTGGTACAATTTATTGCCTTAGGAAAAACAATTAAGTATTTAAACTGAAATAATAGATTTAACAATATATGGGAAACTTTGTAATGCATGATGAAAATATCAATTGAAAGTGAATATAAATGAGCTCCAAAGCTATCCATCTGTATGTGTATGAAAGAGACAGAGAGATGAAGACAGAGACAGAGACAGAAAGGCAGAGACAGACAGAGACAGACAGAGAGAGGGAGATAAAGAGAGAGAGAGAAAGAGAAAGAGAGAGAGAGAGAGAGAGAGAGAGAGAGAGAGAGAGAGAGAGAAAGAGAGAGAGAAAGAGAGAAACAGAGAAATTCTGCTCTCTTTCTTTTCCCTTGTCTATCTTTAAAAAAAAAAAAACAAAAAAAAAAAAAACCTCCTTTCTGAGAGATGACTGAGTTCAGAAATCTTTTGGCTCTCCAAATTCTACACACACACACACACACACACACACACACACACACACACACACACGACAGAAAATTACCACAGAGCAGAGTAGAAATAAACTTGGAGTAAAGCAGATGTCCTCTTAAAAAAATTTGAAAAGACCCCCAGGAATGATTGACCTTCAGGAGCAGTGGTTTGATCTGAGTGAGATGTAAACACTGGCAGAATCAACAAAAAAAAAATTGGGGGGGCAGCTGGGTAAAGAGGCAGCTTTAGCTTTAGAAATTTTCATTTTGCAGATTGTGTGGGGATCCATAAGCTGAGAAGAAGATTGAAGGAGCTTTCACTGTAAAAAGATGCCTAGAACAACTGTGTTGACCAGACGTTTGACAGAATGAAGATACAGGAAGAAGGATCTAGCACACATTTGATGAGTACAGTAAAAAAACGGGTAAAGACCTATTGTTTGTGGACATTTGCAATATAATAGAGTTCCTGCTTTTAGTTCTAGGAACAAAGAAGAAAGCTGTAGCCATCAGAGAGACAACAGAAAGCAAGTCATTTGCAAGACATGGTGACTAGTGGTCCTATTTATAGCTTAGAAGTAGAGAGGAGAATCCAAATATGCCCTAAGACATACCTCAGAAAATAACAGTAAAGAGGACATTAGGCTAGAGGTATCATTCTCCATATCTCAAGATTACAACTTGGTGGCTATTAAATAACAACAACAACAACAACAAAAATTAAAAATAGAGTAAGCAAAGAACTCAACCACTGATAGTTACTATGAGCATAAGAGTGATTTGAATTCCCATACTGTTATGCCACAGTCTCCTTGAACTGTTCTACCTCAGTTTCCCTGCATCAGTTTCCATGAATTATATCTCCATTGTCCTGAGTGCTGGTATGTAACCCTTTTTCCTGTCCATTAAGGCTGCATTACCCCATCTAAACATTCCAAAAGATAATACTATCTTGGATACCCAATTGACATCTTTTCTCCTGTTTATTCAGACATCCTGACTCTGGCTTCCTAGTAAGAATTTATAGTTTTCCCCCCATCCTGATAAAATCAAATTTATGGTCCTGAGACTTCTTGCTCTTTGCTTCCTGCCTTTGTTTCTCTTCTTACTAAAGTCCTATTAAAATAAACAAACGAACAAAAAACAAACAAAAAACTGAGATTTTCATATTCACTATTGAATACTTTGAGATGAGAGTCTTGTATAATCAATCAATTAACTTTCCAATAATAAAATATTGAAACTCTCTAATCTCTATCTTGCCTCAGTTTCTCCATTATTACATTACAGAGGAAAACAATTGAGATTAAAAAAAAACACACCTTTTCCAATAAAAAATATCAAAATATACCAAAAGAGTTCTTAGAAGAACTTTAAAAAGGACTTTTAAATCAAATAATATCAAGGAAAAAATAGAAGAAAAAAACAATGATCAATAAATAAAATCAAGAAAATTATGAAAAATGAATCAATTTTAAAAAGAGAACAAAAATGCAGGAACAAAATAATTACTTGAAAATTAGGATAAAGGGAAACCAATGACATTCAAAGATACAAAAGAATCATAAAGCAAAATGAAAAGCATAAAAATAGAAGAGAAAGTGAAACATCTCATCAGAAAAAGAAGTTGATGTGGAGAACAAATTGAGGAGAAATAATATAAGTTGGGCTACATGAAAATTACTATTAAAAAATCTCCATGCAATATCACAAGAAATCACAAAAAAAAAATCCTTCTGAATTAAGATCTACATCTAGAGCTAAATCTAGAACAAGAAGGCAAAGTAGAAATAGAAAAAAAAAAAAAACCATCAATTACGACCTAAATATATATCCCACAAAGAAAACTTACTAAAATATCATAGTCAAATTTAAAATTTTAAGGATTAAAGAGAAAATGTTTCAAGAAACAAGAAAAAAAAATCATTATGTTCCAATAAAGATTAGACAAGACTTAGTAGTTACTATGTTGAACGACTATTAAATCTTGGAATACTAAATTCCATAGGGCAAAAGAGCTGAGGCTAGAACCACAGCTATCTTACCCTGAAAAAGTTAAGCATTATCTTGTATATTTGTTTCAAAACAAAAACAAGTAAAAAACCTTTCAGGTTTTTTATGACAAAATCTCAAAAACTTAGGGATAAATTTAACATGTGAAATCTAGAATAAAAGTAAAGTAAATATTAAAGACCAATTATGGGGGACTCATTAAGGTCAAATGGTTTATTTCATATATGGCATATATGCAAAAATTATTAGCAATAGTCTTATGATTGTCATCGTTATTTGAGCATTTTGAAAGAACAGTTTGGGTTGAGCTGAGTATAATGGGTTAATTTTAAAAATAAAACTATATTGGAAGAGGTAAAAAGCAGTAATTATCTCTTACAAATGAAGCATAAAAGAATAAAATATTACACAGAAGAAGCTAGTAGTAGAAAGAGAAGATAATGTTGGAACTTTACTCTTATCAAGAATAGGTTAAAGATAGAACAAAATTATATCTGGAAGAATATAAAAGTCTCTTAAAATCATGAAGAAATAAGAGTGAATTGAGTGGCAGGGAGAAGATAAACCATGGACTTTTTTGAATATGAGAGCAAAGTAGCAGATAAAAGTAAAGCAGAGGAGTGATGAGGAGAGGGTAAATAGGGAAGAAAGAATAATGAAGAAAAAGAGGAAAGAGAAAAATATTCAATAAGTAACTGCAGCTTGAAATATGAATAGGGCAGATTTATCCATAAAATGGAAATGGGTAGCATGTTAAAAATTTGAATACAACATTATTTTTTTTCAGAAAATATTACAAAATTGAAAGATGCACATCTTTCAGGACAGCATTAAATAAAGATGAAATAAAGAGCAGTAGTAAAAAATTAGTAAATAAAAAAGTAACAGGGATAGAAATCATGATCTAGACAAAGTTAAAATTGAAGTAGATTTAATCAAAAATGAAAAATAAACTACAAGATTTGTCATCAATATTGTTCTATATTGTTTTATACCATTTAAAATGCATAAACAGTATAAAATATCTGAATAAATATCTGCAAAATAGATTCAAGAACTATATGAACATAAATATAGAACACTTCCTAAACTCATATGCAAATAATTGAAATAATATTTCAATAAAAATCTTAACATGAGAATTATATCTAACTAAACTGTTTATTTGTTGTCATCCCAATTAAATTATTAAAAATATTGTGTTAGAATAACATTAACAAATTTCATTCGCAAGAACAAAATTTTGATCAGAAATTTCAAAGGAAAAAATGGCATCTTTGTTTACCCCTAATATTTTTAAGAAGGATTCTAGACCGTCTCCATTACATAAGATACTTTGAAGATGATTTCAGACACATACTATTTATCATTTTAAGGAAAACTCAATTTATTCCTATACTCTTAATGTTTATAAAATAAATGAGTTGTATTTTGTCAGAGGCTAAAAAAACAAAACAAAATTTAAAAAAAAACGTTTTTTTAAACTGTTGAGATAAGTATAAGTTAGTTTTGTTATTTATATGGCCCATTACAATGATAATTTTCCTAATATTGTAGTAACCCTGCATTTCTGGCACAAATCCCACCTTATCATATAGTATGATCCTAGTGATAAATTGCTATAATCTTTGTTAATATTTCATGCAAAATTTTGCATGAATATAAATTAGGGAGATTTGTTTATAATTTTCTTTCTCTGTTTTGGCTTTTCCTGGTTTAGGTATCAGCCTTATATTTCTGTCATAATAAAAGAATTGGCATAACTTTTCTGCCCACTTTTTTCCTTTTTTTAATATTAATTTCATAATTATAACATTTTTTGACAATACATATGAATAGGTAATTTTTTAGAACATTATCCCTTATACTCCTTCTGTTCTGAATTTTTCCCCTCCTTCCCTGAGCCCTCTCCCCTAGATGGCAGGCATTCTCATATATATTATAGATATAGTATATCCCAGGTACAATATATATGTACAGAACCGAATTTTGTTGTTGTTGTTATTGTTGTTGTTGCAAAGGAAGAATTAGATTCTGAAGCTAAAAATAATCTGATGGAGAAAAACAAAAAATGCTAACATTAATTTCCAAGTGTTCCTTCTCGGGGTGTAGCTGATTCTGTCCATCATTGATCAATTGGAATTGGATTAGCTCTCCTCTATGTTGAAGATATCCATTTCCATCAGAATAGATCATCATATAGTATTGTTGTTGAAGTATATAATGATCTCCTAGTTCTGCTCATTTCACTTAGCATCAGTTGATGTAAGTCTCTCCAAGCCTCTCTGAATTCATCCTGTTGGTCATTTCTTACAGAACAATAATATTCCATAACATTCATATACCATAATTTACCCAACGATTCTCCAATTGATGGGCATCCATTCATTTTCCAGTTTCTAGCCACTACAAAAAGGACTGCCACAAACATTTTGGCACATACAGGTCACTTTCCCTTCTTTAGTATTTCCTTGGGATATAAGCCCAGTAGTAGCACTGCTGGATCAAAGGGTATGCACAGTTTGATAACTTTTTGGGCATAATTCCACATTGCTCTCCAGAATGGTTGGATTCTTTCACAACTCCACCAACAATGCATCAGTGTCCCAGTTTTCCCACAGCCCCTCCAACATTCATCATTATTTGTTCCTGTCATCTTAGCAATTCTCTTATCAATAGTGATTTGGAACACTCTTTCATATGAGTGGAAATAGTTTAAATTTCATCATCTCAAAATTGTCTGTTCATATCTTTTGACCATTTAGCAATTGGAGAATGGCTTGATTTCTTATAAATTAGAGTCAATTCTCTGTATATTTTGAAGATGAGGCCTTTATCACAACCTTTAACTGTAAAAATGTTTTCCCAATTTGTTACTTCCCTTCTAATCTTGTTTGCATTAGTTTTGTTTATACAAAAGCTTCTTAATTTGATGTAATCAAAATTTTCTATTTAGTGATCAATAATGATCTCTAGTTCTCCTTTGGTCACAAATTCCTTCCTCCTCTACAAGTCTGAGAGGTAAACTATCCTTTGTTCCTCTAATTTATTTATGATCTCATTCTTTATGCCTAAATCATGGACCCATTTTGATCTTATCTTAGTATGTGGTGTTAAGTGTGGGTCCATGCCTAGTTTCTGCCATATTAATTTCCAGTTTTCCCAACAGTTTTTTTTTCAAATAATGAATTCTTATCCCAAAAGTTGGAATCTTTGGGTTTGTCAAACACTAGATTGCTATTTTTATTCACTATCTTGTCCTGTGAACCTCACCTATTCAACTGATCAAGTAGTCTATTTCTTAGCCAATACCAAATGGTTTTGGTGACAGCTGCTTTATAATATAATTCTAGAGCAGGTACACGTAGGCCACCTTGATTTGATTTATTTTTCATTACTTCGCTTGAAATTCTCGACCTTTGTTCTTCCATATGAATTTTGTTGTTATTTTTTCTAGGTCATTAAAATAGTTCCTTGGGAGTCTGATTGGTATAGCACTAAATAAATAGATTAGTTTGGGGAGTATTGTCATCTTTATTATATTTGCTAGGCCTATCCAAAAGCACTTAATGTCTTTCCAATTATTTAAATTTGACTTTTTTTTTTTGTGGCAAGTGTTTTGTAATTTTGCTCATATATTTCCTGACTTTCCTTTGGTAGATATATTCCCAAATATTTTATAATATCAACAGTTATTTTGAATGGAATTTCTCTTTGTATCTCTTGCTGTTGGATTGTATTGGTATTGTATAAAAATGCTGAGGATTTATGTGGATTTCTTTTGTATCCTGCAACTTTGCTAAAGTTCTGAATTATTTGTAATAGCTTTTTAGCAGAGTCTTTGGGGTTCTCTAAGTATACCATCATATCATCTGCAAAGAGTGATAGTTTGAAAACAAATTGACAAGAGAAACAATTGGTCTGTTTCTGGGTGGGGGGATGGGGCTGGATGGTGTTTCCAGGCTTCCTCTACAGACTGGGGGGCACTAGCAGGACAGAGATGGCTGCGCTGCGTCTGTGCTCTGAGGCTCTAAGAACAGGCTGAGTTATTCTGGGTGGTGGTGGGGGTGACTGGGTCCTGAGAGATGCTAGCTTTCCGGGGTTTTATTCTTTACCTCCAGTGTTTATACCTTCTCTGCTGCTCCTGGCTTGCTGCCAAGATGGAGTATCCACACTGGGTTAAATGTCGTTTCCCAGAAACAGTGGAGATCACACCCCTCCCACTCTGTTCTGAGCAGTGTAAGCTGTCTGTCTCACTCTCACTGCCTGCCCTCAGTCTGTGCCCAGTCTGTTTGTCCCCTCCCATAAGCAAACACAGACCTTTTCTGGTGAATTTCAAGGATGTCTTCTGTTGGTGATTATTTGTGGGGGGTTTTTCCAGTCAAGCATTAATTCTGAGGCTTGTCATAAAGTGAGTTCTGAGAGAAAATGTAGAGCTCAAGCAGCTGTGAGCCTCCTTGCAGCCATCTTGGCTGGAAATCCCACTTTTTCCAAAATTAGAAAAAAAAAAAAAAAAAGCATTAGAATTAAATGTTTGGTAGAATTGCCTTATAAAACTATCTATCTTGGATATTTTTTTCTTAGAGTTCATTGATAACTTGTTCAACTACTTATTTTTTTCCAAAATATAGTAATTTCAGTTAAAATTAAGTTATTGTATATCCTGTCCTCTTAATATGGGAAATTTATATATTTGCAAATATTCATCCATTTCACTGGCATACAGTTCAGCAAAATAGCTCCTAGTTATTGTTTTAATTTCCTCTTCATTTGTAGTGAATTAACCTATTTATTCTGTAGGATTAGAGTTTAGATTCTATAAGTTTTTATTCTGTTTTTTAATGACGTGAAAACATTCCTATTTTTTGAGAAGGGGGGGGATGTTGTTTGTTTTTTTAACTTGAGCTGAACCATAATATATTCTCCTTTTGACTCCTTATTTATTAAGGAAAATGATCTACAATTCATTTGTGAGTTCTCTGCTCCTGGGAAATGAGCAATTTATATTTCTGCAAATATTCATTTATTTCTCTTAGATAATCAGATTTGTTGGAATGTAATTGAGCAAAATAACTTTTAATAATTGCTCTCATATGATCTTCATTGATGGTGAATTCCTGATCATTTTTGATGCTGGTATTATGGTTTCCTTTTTTACTTTTTAATCAGTGCTTTTTTTTTTCCCTAAAACAAATTCCTACTTTTATTAGCTCAATGTTTTTTTTTTTTTATTTTAAAAAATATTTCCTTTGGTATTCAGCATTTCTAATTGGTTGTGTAATTGGTCATTTTAAATTTATTATGCTTTTATTTTTTATTTGTATGCCTACTTCATTGATCTACTGTATTTTGTTTATATAAGGATTTGAAGATATACATTTCCCCCTAAGTACTTTTTAGCAAAATAAGTAGAATTTAGTATGCTGTCTTATTTTTGTTATTTTTCAATGTAATTGTGGAATGATTCTAATTTTTTTGACATACTCATTCCATATGATTAGATTAATTTGTTTTTAATCAATGTTTATTTTTCCTATTCCACTTACTGAATATAATTTTATAGCATTATTATTTGAAAATAATGGATTGAATATTTCTGTTTTTTCCCCTTGGTTGTGAGATTTTTTTCCCCTAACATATGGTAAATTTTTGTTTAGATTTCATGGATGTCATAACCACATGTAGGCTAATAGGAAATGTTTCTCCCTCACTCTGATATTTCTGATCAATCTTTGGATGTTTCTTTCTCACTTATAAACTATAATTATAATTATCTGCTTTCTTGATATGACAATAAATCGTGCATGATTCTTGTTTCTTTTTCCAATTTTTTTCTTTACCTCTCTTATTTAATTTTTAAAATCTGTTTGAGCTCTCTCAAAAATTCTTATTGGGTCTCAGACCAATCCTAATTTTTTTAAGCTTTTAATGTAGCAGTTTTAACTTTATTTAACTTCTGAGATTGTGACTTCATCTTCCTTATCTCGGCAATAACTTTTTTATTTATAATGAAGCCTGTATTTTTTAAAAGACATTTTAAACAGTAAGTCATATCTCCTTCCCAATCTAATAAAGAACAACAATTCCAGAGCTGCCTGCATTCTTTCTATAAGCTTGAGGAGAAGGATAATTTACAGAATCATTTTTTAATAAAAGTATTATTAGAAAATTATACTTCTTAAAGTGCTTGAATAACAAATTCTCATTCACATTCACCTGGATTATTAATTACTTATATTAGTTTCACAATAAGAATTATAAAGTTGGTTTGACTTAAGAGTGCATCATCCTTTAGTATTAATTGACCTGGGAAAGTATAAAGATGTTGCATTTGCTTAGAACCTGGATAAAAGAGGATTCTAAGAAGCAAAAATTAAAATGGAATCTATTCCAGGCATAGGGAACAGTTTTTGAGAATACATGCAAACTGACAATCAGAAGATCAAGACAGTTTTGCTAGAAGGAAGAAACATAAAAAAGGCAGATAATTTGGGGAAAATAATAAGTGGAAACCAGATTGCAAAGTATCTTAAAACACCACATTATGTAGCTTACAGTTTTCACCTTGAGCAATAGTTAGTTACCAAACCTGTTAAAGCAATTTCATATATATTTAAAAGAGTTAATATTTATATGTTACTTTGAAATTTACAAAGCACTTTACCTAGTTTGGGCCTCTTAATTCTGTCAGAAAATCCCATTATTATCACCATTTTACACAGATGAAAAAACAGATTGGGAATATTTATGTCATTTGCTCAGTATCTCACGGCTAAAAAGGAATCAAGGTAAAATTGGAAATTAGCTCTTTCTTATTCCAAGTCTATCACTCCATCAACTTTACCACATATTTATCTTTAGACCCATGCTTTAGTAAGACAATTTTGACATGGAAAAGTTATGAAAGACATTATATGAAATGATAGTAAGAAAGAAAAAATGTGGAAAAGGATTTGAGGAAAAAAACATAGAATTAGGGTGAACAATAAAAAGGCTATTATAATAGAGAGATGGTAAAAAAAATGAATTATTGTGATGGTTCTTTTAGCAAAAAGAAGGAACAGCATAAGAAAACTTGACAACTGATTGTAATTTGGGGTAATAGAGAAAGATGAATCAAGTATAAACAATAATGAGCCAGATTAACTAACACAGGTGTTCCCTTGACACAAATAAGGAAGTCTTTTTCAATTTTAAGATCCTGTAATTCAATTTTGAGCTGTTGGAAATTAGCGATGATCATTTATTCAACCCATTTCTATAGCTATTCAGTTCTTTAATAGTTATTTAAAAGAAAAAATATCAACAACTAAAAGTTATGAAATAATTGAAAAAAGAAAAAAATAAAAACTGATAAAGTTGAAGTTGCTCTACTTTTTTATCTTTTTTGCTTTTATCTTTGATAAATTACATGAGAAAAATAAGTAATCTCTTTATAACATTTTTTTTTGATGGCTGAATCATAGAGTCACCCATATAAGTCCTATAATGTTTTTGGGCATGTGGCCACTGTAGCTCTCTGATATAATTATCTTAACATTATTTCACAATCAGGAGTTCAAAACACCTTGGTACTTCTGACACAAACTGTGACATTTTTCTGAAATAATATCATATACCCTGGATTCCCACCTCTAGCTAGAGTATGAGATAAGAAAGGAGTACCTAATCTTGTTGGATCTCTCACTGGTGTGTATCACATTTCTTTTATAGAACACTATCTCCTTTCTTCCTCTGACATCACTTGATTTCTGTTACTGAATTTTTTTCTTACTTCCATTTCATAAATTATTAACAGTAAACATTTAATAAAAGTTTGTTTAATTTTATTTTTCACTTGTTATATCCTAAAAAGTTTTTTAATCACCTATTTGTTTAATTATGCAGTTGTTACTGGTGTTGTGCCACAGCTCCCTTTTATTGTCCTGTCTGTTTTCCTAATTGTCCTGCCCCAGTTATCCAGAGTTATTCTACCTCAGTTTCCTCAATTGTTCTGCCTTAATCCCCCTGGTTTATAATCCCCCTCCTGATAATTAGGACTGATATCATTTAGGACTAATTAAGCTAAGGTAATAAATTGTAAATGCATAAACTCAAGATAAGGGGAAGTTCAGACTTCCTGATTCCTAACTCCTCCTAAGTCATCAAGAATTTATGGTCCTATAACCAGATTAATGGTTCCAGTCTGGAGATTCAGGCTCACCAGAGTTTGGACTCCTTCCCCCTTTGTCTTAGAACCCCAAGCTTGGAAACAAGGGTATATATGTCATTGAGAACTCACATTTGCTGCTGGATGCTTTGGACAACAGCTCTGGGTACAACATGGGCCCAGAACAATCTCTCCCTCTAAGAAATCCAAATAAAATATTAAAAACTAATCTCATGGCAGAAACTAGGCATGGACCACATACTAAGATAAGATCAAAATGGGTCCAAAATTTAGGCATAAAGAACGAGATCATAAATAAATTAAAGGAACATAGGATAGTCTACCTCTCAGACTTGTGGAGGAGGAAGGAATTTGTATCCAAAGGAGAACTAAAGATCATTATTGATAACAAAATAGAAAATTTTGATTACATCAAATAAAAAAGTTTCTGCACAAACAAAACTAATGCAAACAAGATTAGAAGGGAAGTAACAAATTGGGAAAACATTTTTACAGTTAAAGGTTCTGATAAAGGCCTCATCTCCAAAATAACAGAGAATTGACTTTTAATTTATAAGAAATCAAGCCATCCTCCAATTGAAAAATGGTCAAAGGATATGAACAGATAATTTTCAGATCATGAAATTAAAACTATTTCTACTCATATGAAAAAGTGTTGCAAATCACTATTGATCAGAGAAATGCAAATTAAGACAACTCTGAGATACCACTACACACCTGTCAGATTGGCTAAGATGACAGGAACAAATAATGATGAATGTTGGAGGGGCTGTGGGAAAACTGGGCACTGATGCATAGTTGGTGGAGTTGTGAAATAATCCAAACATTCTGGAGAGCAATCTGGAATTATGACCCAAAAGTTATCAAAATGTGCATTCCCTTTGACCCAGCAGTGCTACTACTGGGCTTATACCCCAAGGAAATACTGAAGTAGGGAAAGGGACCTGTATGTGCCAAAATGTTTGTGGCAACCCTTTTTGTAGTGGCTAGAAACTGGAAAATGAATGGATGCCCATCAATTGGAGAATGGTTGGGTAAATTATGGTATATGAATGTTATGGAATATTATTATTCTGTAAGAAATGACCAACAGAAGGAATGCAGAAAGGCTTGGAGAGACTTACATTAACTGATGCTGAGTGAAATTAGCAGAACTAGGAGATCATTATACACTTCAACAATGATACTGTATGAGGATGTATTCTGATGGAAGTGTATATCTTCAACATAGAGAATAGCTAATCAAATTCCAATTGATCAGTGATGGACAGAATCAGCTACACCCAGAAAAGGAACACTGAGAAATGAGTTTAAACTGTGAGCATTTTTTTTTGGTTTGTTTTTCTTCCCAGATTATTTTTACCTTCCTAATACAATTCTTCCTTTGCAACAATAACAACAACAAAATTCGGTTCTGCACATATATATTGTACTTAGGATATACTATAAGACATTTAATATGTATGGGAATGCCTGCCATATAGGGGAGGGGATGGAGGGAAGGAGGGGAAAAATTTGGAACAGAAGGGAGTACAAGGGATAATGTTGTAAAAAAAAAAATACCTATGCATAAGTACTGTCAAAAAAAGTTATAATTATAAAATTAATAATAAAAAAAAAACTAATCTCTATCTTGCCTCAGTTTCTCCAGCATTCCACTGGAAACTAGATACCTTTGACTTGCTGGGGACAGTGGTTCTCACATTAATGAGATCAAATTTTCTTAAGATATTAAGATATTTGGGGGAGCATCTTATTTTACAACCGATCATAAAGCTCATCAAGTCAACAAACATTTATTAAATAGCTGCCACATGCAAGGCACAGATCTAGGAGATAGAGTTATGATGATCAAAAAAAAAAAAAAAAGAAAGAATAACTGCCCTCAAATATCTTATATTCCACTTGAAGATTCGATGTAAAATGAGAAGAGAAAAATCATTACTCAATTTTATTTTTTAAAACTTAAAGCCAAGTATAACTGAAAGAGATGGAGTTAACTTTTCCCCCGATTTTCTAAATGATTTCATGATCTTTCTACATTTCAGTATGTTCATCATAAAAAATGTAAATTTTTAAGTGAATTATATAATTGGAGAAGATTACAGAAGCACCAAATATTAATTTAAGCAGCTTCATGCACTGATCTAATAATGGCAGATATTATGGAAATGTATATGGGACAAATTACTGATTGTCTTGTAAGACATAGACAAACCATATTATTTGTGTCTATCATTGCATCATAATTATTTCAACTTTGATACTTTTACATTATTTTCTTCTTGCTGCTTTTCATTGAATATTAGGATTTTTCTGTTAGAATCCAAGCTAATTAAGAAATACACTGAAGTTTATGGTATAGATATTTTGAGCAATTAAAATACTCAGTATGGGAGCAGCTGGTGTCTATTTGCATGACACTGCTTATATCTTAAATTTCACAAATCACAAATCTGAATGAAATAAAGAAAAAACCCTATATTTAAAAGAAAAATATGAATTTACAGTGCCTAATCCATGTAACTTAAATCACTGTAAATGTTAACAGTGGTTGATGCTATTTTACATCATTTCAGCAAGATAAAAGCATATTAACTTCATGATAAACTGTTCTCTAAGAATATGTGACTTTTTTACCTCATCTTTAAGATATTCTGCATGAAAAGATGTTTTGATTGATTACTATCTAGCAAAGCAATAACCTTCTGCATCAAAATTCAAGTGCATTACTGTAACTTTGAACAGTGTTATGGCAGATGTCATCAGCTGCTCCAAAGTGGCATGATTGATTTCACTTGTTTTGATTGATGCTATTGACAAGCCCTGGCATTCAAAATTGGAGGGGGGACTGTTTATATTTGTGATGAGAAAATGAAGATAAAATTAGAGAATATGAGAAATGGTAGTTCACAAAATATATTATAATACATGTAATATAGATAGTGTATTGTTTCCAAACAGAAAAACTGAGAACAGTAGCAACAATTAATGTAATGATTAGAAAAAAATTTTTTTCTAAGCAATTTGATGTGATCTGAATCTGTTTTTTGGGGGCAAAGTAGTCATAGGGGTTACGAATGAGGATAGAATCCTTACGTAGGCAGATGAGCTGCACTTTTCTTATTTTAAATACAAAGGGAATTTTAAAACTTCTTCTTCCTTAACAAAACTGACATTTTCTGTCACACATCACCAGTGGAGGGATAAGAAAAATAGAAAAGAGAAATTGAAGGGTTTGAGGGGAGTTTCACCTGGTGTAACATGTTTGGGGCTGTCATATAAAATATAATCTGGTTTTTAGCTTCACAAAAGTATGGCTAGGGAGACAAGTAAAGCATAGGCCTGTTGAAATTAGATTGCAAAAGTACCATACCAAACTATACAGTTACAAAAGCTGGTCTTTGCAATTTAATAATCATTTAGTTTATTTTTTCCTTTGAAAGAATGAAGGAGAAAAAAATGTACTTAGTATATTCTTTGTAGAAAAAAGTAAAAACAATTTAAAGAGGGAAAAGACTACAAATAATGGAATGCTAAAATTATATGAAGAGAAAAGAACTAAGAAACAGTTTAAGGGATAGTGAGAGAAGGGAAAAATATGACCATACTACATAATTACACAAATATCAAAGAATTAAACCAGAACTAGGGATTTTTAGCTTAATCAAAGCAAAGCTTTAATACTTACAGGAGATGGAGAGACAGAGACAGAGAGAAACAGATAGAGGCAGAAAAAGGGAGAGAGAGAGAGAGAGAGAGAGAGAGAGAGAGAGAGAGAGAGAGAGAGAGAGAGAGAGAGAGAGAGAGAGAGAATATTCATTCAGTAGAGAGAAAAATACTAAAGAGATACTTTGTATACAGTTATGTAGGGATTAATATTTTATACTATTTGAAGGAGAAAAAAATAAAATGAATGTCATGAAAAAAATTAATTCATGTGTACAGATGAAGGAGATTAATAGAGATTTACAAAGGAGAAAACATAATACAGACTTACAGGTGGAATCACAGACTCAACAGCTTGTATGTATGAGATATTCTAAGAAAGAAGTAAAAGATCAATTGGTTAATTGATCACAACAAGTAGCATAAGGATTTGCATTTTTCTAATTTTTTTTTCTGAAAAACTGAAGATTTCCCAAGGGAAACCTAGTCCCATAATTTTCAAAATAACACTAGCTAATTTAACAGTTCATTATATCAAATAGTCAAGCTTTTAGAAGCAAAACAAACAAATATTAGAATGAGAAAATATTAGGTGTAGAATCCTGATTCTAAACACAAAAGATTAAAAGTCCTAAAGAAGGAGCCATATAATTGTTAATACTATGGATTTTATTTTTTCTTGAGGTGGTACCAAAATATTTTTTCTCATTGAATATCTGCTTAAATTGTGATATTTCCCATTCTTTGGGCTTTCCTAACCATTATAAAATGTGATAGTAGGTGACAGAATTTTTAAAAATGGAGAGTAGACAGATTTTTGTAAGAAGTTTTCCTGGCATCCCTCAAATCAACACAAAATCAAACCTTTGAATGGGTTTTGGAGTGACCAAGCACAAATATTTGGAGCATAACAAATATCCAGCAGAAACCACTTTGGAAGAATTTCAGAGAAGGTCTGTTTCAATTGGACATGGAGGGGTGGAGAAGGTAATCAAACACAGATCCAGCACAGGGCTGCTGTGTCTCTACTAGGGTGGTGTGGCCTCTACCAAGAGGCTCTTTGTCAATATACTGTAGTCCTGGCTATTCTTTCCTAGTTCAAAAGTCAGTGGATCAGCAGAGTAGCTGTGAGACATCCAATGAAAATTAAAAAGGTTTTAAAAAGGTAAACAGTGAACCCTGAAGCCAAGAATAAAAAATGATTTGCCCATACCCATCAGCATCACCTGGCAATGGCAATGTAAAGCCACTGTCATCTGTAGAGGAAGCTTGGGAAAATTTCCTCTTTGCTCTAAGAGCAGAAATTAACTTTTAAAAAAGAGCAAAAAGAGCTATGACCACAGTTAGCTTTTATGGAGACAGAGAAGAATAGATCTCAAACTCTTGAGTACACTAAAGGCAAATCATCTTCAGATGAAGCCCCAAAGGATGATATGAGTTGGTCTCCATCTAACAAAGGTATCTTGGAAGAATTCTAAAAGGATCTTAAAAAAGAGTTAGAAGAAAAATGGGGAAAGGAAATTAGAACTGTTCCAGGAGTTTGGAAAAGGAAACAAATTATCTGAAGAACTAGAATTACAAAATAGAATTAGCAAAATGTAAAAAGCATAAAGCTCTTTATAAATTAGATATGATGAAAGGGAAAAAAGAAACCAGCTCATTGAAAAACAGAATTTGTGAAATGTTAAAAAAAAATCCAATGTACAAAAGAACTCATTTAAAAGTTCAATTGGCCAAATATGAGAGGTGATTAAAAAGCTAACTAAATAAAATAATTCACTAAAACTTAGAATTGAACAAATGGAAGTGAATGACTCAATAACATATCAAGAATCAAACAAAACCAAAAAAATGAAAACAAATAGATGAAAATGTAAAATATCACTTTGGAAATACAAATGAGCTAGAAAATTGATCCAGAAAAGAATCAAAGGATTATTAGACTGCATGAAAACCCTGACAAATAAATAAATAAATAAATAAATAAAAAGCCTAAAACAATTCTTTCAGGAAAAATATCAAGGAAAACTTTCCTGATGTCCTAAGACCAGAGAGTAAAATAGATATTGAAAAATTCATTGATCGTGTCTTGAAAAAGACTGCAAATGAAAATTCCAAGGAATAAATAGTTAAATTTCAGAATTATCAGATAAAGGAGAAAATACTCCAAGGAGCAAAAAAAGAAACAATTCAAATACTGAGAAGTCACAATGAGGAGTATCCAGAACTTAGAAGCTTCTTTTTTAAAAAATTGAAGATCCAGAACTTCTGGCCAAGATGGCGGCGTGGAGGCAGACAGCTGCTTGAGCTCTGCATTTTCTCTCAGGACTTACTTCATGACAAGCCTCAGAATTAATGCTTGATGGGAAAAGAAACCGACAAATAATCACCAACAGAAGACATCCTTGAAATTCGCCAGAGAAAGTCTGTATTTGCTTGGGGGAGGGGACAGACAGACTGGACACAGACTGAGGGCAGGCAGTGAGAGTGAGGCAGGCAGCTCACACAGCTAAGCCCAGAATGGGGAGGGGTGCGGTCAATTCCGTTTCTGCAAAAAGACTTTTACCCCAGTGTGGATGTTTTGTCTTGGCAACAAGCCAGGAGCAGCAAAGTGGGTAAAAGCACCAGAGGTAAAGAATAAAAGCGCAGAAAGCTAGCGTTTCTTGGGATCCCCACCCCCACCCAGAATGACTCAGCGCTTTCTTAGAGCCTTAGAGCCCAAATACAGCACAGCCATCTCTGTCCTGTTAGTGCCCCACTGCTGTCTCCTGCAGTCTGGGGAGAAAACCCAGTAACACCATCCAGCCCAATCCCCTCCCACCCCAAAACAGACCAATTGTTTCTCTTGTCAATTTGTTTTCTTCAATTCCAGCTCTGACAAAATGAACAAAAAATTTAAAAGGGCTTTAATCATTGACAGCTTCTGTATGGAGAGAGAGCTGACTTCAAACACTGAGGAGAATAAAAGCATATTGTCTCCAGAGGAATCCCCTAAGAGGGATATGATCTGCTCTTCAATACATAAGACTCTTATAGAGGAAATCAAAAAGGCTCTCACAAGAGAGCTAAAAGAGAAATGGGAAAAGGAAAGGGAAGCTTGGCAAGAGAGTCTGGAAAAGTCATCCTATGCATTTAAAGACAGAATGGATAAAGAAATCAAATCACTGAAAAACAAAATTAGTGAATTAGAAAAGGTAAACAACTATAAGGAAAACAGGATTAGTAAGCTGGAAAAAGAAAACAGCTCTCTAAAAAATAAAATTGATAAAATGGAAAAAAATTCCATAGAATTTAAAAACTCACTTAAAAACTCAATTGGATAATTACAAAAAGATATAAAAAATGTGAGTGAAGAAAATACATCATTGAAAATTAGACTTGAACAAGGAGAAATTAAATGAATGACTCAAGGAGAAACCAAGAAATAGTCAAGCAAAACCAGAAAAATGAAACAATTGAAAAGAATGTCAAGTACCATATTGGAAAGACAACAGACCTACCCCCCCACACAAAAATTAAACTTGAAATACAAAAATTAAAAGGAGAAATCAATAATATTGAAAGTAAAAAAACTATTGAATTAATAAATAAAACCAAGAGTTGGCTTTATGAAAAAGCCAATAAAATAGATAAACCTTTGGTAAATTTGATCAGAAAAAGAAAGAGTAAAATCAAATTGTTAGTCTTACAAATGAAAAGGGGGATCTTTTCACCAATGAAGAGGAAATTAGAGAAATAATAAGGAGTTACTTTGCCCAACTTTATGCCAATAAATTTGATAACTTAAGTGAAATGGATGACTTCCTCCAAAAATATAAGCTCCCTAGATTAACAGAGGAGGAGATAAATTGCTTATATAGTCCCATCTCAGAAAAAGAAATAGATCAAGCTATTAACCAACTTCCTAAGAAAAAATCCCCAGGACCAGATGGATTCACATGTGAATTCTACCAAACATTTAAAGACCAATTGGCCCCAATGTTATATAAATTATTTGAAAAAATAAGGGATGAAGGAGTCCTACCAAACTCCCTTTATGACACAGACATGGTACTGATACCTAAACCAGGTCGATCGAAAACTGAGAAAGAAAATTATAGACCAATTTCCTTAATGAATATTGATGCTAAACTCTTAAATAAGATATTAGCAAAAAGACTTCAGAAAATCATCCCCAGGATAATACACTATGATCAAGTAGGATTCATACCAGGAATGCAGGGCTGGTTTAATATTAGGAAAACTATTAGTATAATTGACCATATTAATAATCGAATTAATAAAAAAACATATGATCATCTCAATAGATGCAGAAAAAGCATTTGACAAAATCCAACATCCATTCCTACTAAAAACTCTTGAGAGTATAGGAATAAATGCATTATTCCTTAGATTTATCAGGAGCATATATTTAAGACCTTCAGTAAGCATAATATGCAATAGAAATAAACTGCAACCTTTCCCAGTGAGATCAGGAGTGAAACAAGGTTGCCCACTATCACCATTACTATTCAATATAGTACTAGAAATGCTAGCCTCGGCAATAAGAGCCGAGAAAGAGATTCAAGGAATTAGAGTAGGAAATGAGGAAATCAAACTATCACTCTTTGCAGATGACGTGATGGTATACTTAGAGAACCCCAAAGACTCTGCCAAAAAAGCTATTAGAAATAATTCAAAATTTCAGCAAAGTGGCAGGATACAAAATAAATCCACATAAATCCTCGGCATTTTTATATATCACTAACAAAATGCAACAGCAAGAGATACAAAGTGAAATTCCATTCCAAACAAATGTTGAGAGTATTTGGGAATCCATCTACCAAAGAAAAGTCAGGAATTATATGAGAAAAATTACAAAACACTTGCCACAAAAATAAAATCAGATTTAAATAATTGGAAAGACATTCAGTGCTCTTGGATAGGGCGAGTGAATATAATAAAGATGACAATACTCCCCAAACTAATCTATTTATTTAGTGCTATACCAATCAGACTCCCAAGAAACTATTTTAATGACCTAGAAAAAATAACAACAAAATTCATATGGAAGAATAAAAGGTCGAGAATTGCAAGGGAACTAATGAAAAAAAACTCAGAGGAAGGTGGTCTAAGTGTACATGATCTAAACCTATATTATATAGCAGCAGTCACCAAAACCATTTGGTATTGGCTAAGAAATAGACCGGTAGATCAGTGGAACAGATTAGATACAAAGGACAAAAAAGGGTACATATATAGCAACCTAATCTTTGACAAACCCAAAGATACCAACATTAGGGATAAAAATTCATTATTCGGAAAAAACTGTTGGGAAAACTGGAAATTAGTATGGCAGAAATTAGATATGGATCCACACTTAACACCATATACCAAGATAAGATCAAAATGGGTCCATGATTTAGGCATAAAGGGGGAGATAATAAATGGATTAGAGGAACAGAGGATAATCTACCCCTCAGACTTGTGGAGGAGACAGGAATTTATGACCAGAGGAAAACTAGAGATCATTATTGATCACAAAATAGAAGATTTTGATTACATCAAACTAAAAAGTTTCTGTACAAATAATACTAATGCAAACAAGATTAGAAGGGAAGTAACAAATTGGGAAAATATTTTTAAAAACAAAGGTTCTGACAAAGGTCTCATTTCCAAAATATATAGAGAACTGACCCTAATTTATAAGAAACCGAACCATTCTCCAATTGATAAATGGTCAAAAGATATGAACAGACAATTCTCAGAGGAAGAAATTGAAACTATATCCACTCACATGAAAGAGTGTTCCACATCACTATTGATCAGAGAAATGCAAATTAAGACAACTCTGAGATACCACTACACACCTGTCAGATTGGCTAAGATGACAGGAACAAATAATGATGAATGTTGGAGGGGATGTGGGGAAACTTGGACACTAATACATTGCTGGTGGAGTTGTGAAAGAATCCAGCCATTCTGGAGAGCAATCTGGAATTATGCACAAAAAGTTATCAAACTGTGCATACCCTTTGACCCAGCAGCGCTACTACTGGGCTTATATCCCAAAGAAATACTAAAGAGCGGAAAGAGACATATATGTGCCAAAATGTTTGTGGCAGCTCTTTTTGTAGTAGCTAGAAACTGGAAGATGAATGGATGTCCATCAGTTGGAGAATGGTTGGGTAAATTATGGTATATGAAGGTTATGGAATATTATTGCTCTGTAAGAAATGACCATCAGGAGGAATACAGAGAGGCTTGGAGAGACTTAAATCAACTGATGCTGAGTGAAATGAGCAGAACCAGAAGATCACTGTACACTTCAACAACAATACTGTATGAGGATGTATTCTGATGGAAGTGGAAATCTTCAACATAAAGAAAAACCAACTCACTTCCAGTTGATCAATGATGGACAGAGGTAGCTACACCCAGAGAAGAAACACTGGGAAGTGAATGTAAATTGTTAGCACTAATATCTGTCTCCCAGGTTACATGTACCTTCGGAATCTAAAGTTTATTGTGCAACAAGAAAATGATATTCACACACATGTATTGTATCTAGACTATATTGTAACACATGTAAAATGTATGGGATTGCCTGTCATCGGGGGGAGGGAATAGAGGAAGGGGGGGATAATTTGGAAAAAATAATACAAGGGATAATATTATAAAAAATATATATAATAAAAAATTATTAATTAAAAAAAAATAAAATAAAATAAACTCCAGATTCTCTTCAGCTGGTAAGTCGTGCTTCCAGTCCTTGTGGTCTCTATCAGTCCAGGGCTTATTTTGAGGCTTAATTTATTTAATTGATTGTGAGGGAGTGAGGACGTTCACAGAGTCGTGTGTTTCTTCTCCGCCATCTTGGCTCCATAAAATGCATAATTTTGATTATATTAAGTTAAAAATTTTTGTATATGCAAAAGCAATGCAGACAAGATTAGAAGGGAGGAAACTTGGAAAAAAAAATTACATCCAAGGCTTCCGATAAAGGCCTCATCTCCAAAATATGTAGAAAATTGAATCAAAACTATAATAATTGAAACTATTCTCCAATTGATAAATTGTCAGAAAATATGAACAGACAACTTTCATATAAAGAAATTAAAACCATTAGTAGTCATATATGAAAAGATATTCTATATCACTCTTGATCAGAGAAATGCAAATTAAGACAACTCTGAGTATCATTACATACCTCTTAGATAGGCTAGGATGACAGTAAAGGATGATCAGAGTGTTGGAGGAGATATAAGACAACTGGGATGCTAATACATTGTTGGTAGAGTTGTGAACTAATCAACCATTCTGGAGAGTAATTTAGAATTATGACCAAGGGGCTAGCAAAATGTTCAAAACCTTCAATCCAAGAGTGTCTCTATTGGGCTTATATCCCAAAAAGATGATAAAAAAGGGAAAAGAACCCACACATGTAAAATGTTTGTACTAGCCCTTTTTGTACTGTCAAGGAACTGGAAACTGAGTGGATGTCCATTAATAGGAGAATGGCTGAATAAGTTATGGTATATGAATAAGTCGGTACTTAACAATCCTTTAGGGGAGTTTTTACTCCTGTGAACTCCTGGGGAGGAGCTTACATGTTTAGGAGGAGCAAGTTCATGTTTTGAATTATTTCTTCCCAGAATAGAGAAAATAGGTGGCAACAAGCGCCTGGAGAGAGACAGAAAAAAGAAAGACCTCAAACCAAAGGAGAAAAATCTAAGAAACATCTGACACTGAAAGAGCAGGGCTAATAAGAAGAATGTATATAATAAGAACTTTAAAACCAGCAGGAATCATTGGATTTCCTAACACAAGATGAGACTAATGGACAATGGACTTATGGACATTTATAAATTCTCAATTTATGATTATTTGATCATGTTCTTTCTTACATATTTCTAGCATGTATTATGTTACTATGTTACTATGTGTTTATATAATCTATATAATTATGTGTAATGCCTCCTGTAACATGCTGTCATCTCCAGAAACTGCGGATCGCTCTCTGGTCTAGAAGAGAGACTTCTTCCACTGGAGAGCCGCCTTAAGTCTGGTCCAGACAAGACTCCCTATCTCTTGAGTGCCGCCCTCTTTTATCCTCCCAGAGAATGGGCATGGGATAAAGCAAGGGCTTCTGGGAAAAATTACTTAAACCAATGAACTTGCTCCTCCTAAGCATGAAAGCTCCTCCCCAAGAGTTCACAAGTAAAGCCAGTAAAGGCTAGAACCAAAGAATTGTTAAGTACCAACTTAGCACTTAGTAAGAACCTAATATTTCATTATCTCATTAGCACTTAGTAAGAACCTAACATCTCCCCCTTTCTTTTGATTTAGAACATAGGGGGTCATGACCTTGAAACATAAATCCATCAATATGGGAGGCAATATACATAATTACATAGATTACATAAACACATAGTGACATAGTAACATAGCAACATAACACATGCTAAAAGTATGTAACAAAAAACATGATCAAATAATTATAAATTGAGAATTTATAAATGTCCATAAGTCCATTGTCCATTAGTCTCATCTTGTGTTAGGAAATCCAATGATTTCAGTGTCTGATGTTTCTTAGATTTTCTCCTTTGTTTTGAGATCTTTCTCTTTTTCTGTCTCTCTCTGATGGACAAGGCGAATACGACTCATTGGCACCCATATGATTCCTTCTCCATCTGAAGAAATACAAGCAAACCCTCTCCCCCAAGCAATTAACCTATCTAGTCCCTTCCATTCACCACTTTATGGGTCTCTCCATATCACCTGGCAATTATCTAAGGACAGTGGAGCTCCTTGCATTGGACACTGTCCTTCTGGTGGGTTATAAAACCTGCTCGAGCTTTACGTTTACAATTTAGAATAATAAGAGAGGAAGCTAGGAGTATAGTAAAAAGCTATACAGCTTGTCTTCCTTTCCACACTCCTATACTCCGTGCAGGGAAGAATCCTCATGATTTGAGACTCAATGAAATCTGGCAAATGGATGTGACCCATTATAAATCTTTTGGTCATCTGTCTTTCATCCATGTGTAGTGCCAACAGCAAAAGAGATAGCCCAAGTGGTCACTGAATCCTTATCCAAGCATTTGCAATTATGGGTGTGCCACAAGAAATAAAAACAGATAATGGACCTGCATATAGTTCTAAAGATTTTGCGCTCTTTTGTGCGCAGTATAAGATTTTACACACTACTGGAATACCTTTTAATCTGCAAGGTCAGGCAATAGTAGAGAGTAGAAACAGAGAATGAGTGCAAGAGCGAGAGAGGAATGAAATATACAGCAAAACAATAGAAAAGAAAAAGAACTATGGAAGAAAGAATTGAAAAGGGAATTTGTGATGGTCTGGTCTAGCTCCTCTGAAGGGCTCAGAATATGTCCTTGTCAGGATAAGCAAGAGTCTTTGCCCCATGTTGGGTGCCAATATGTAAAGTTCTGTTGTCTCCAGAGACTGCCAATCACTCTCTGGTCTAGAGGAGAGACTTCTTCTTCCTCCAGAGAGCCGCCTTAAGTCTGGCCCAGACAAGACACCCAATCTCTTGAGTGCCACCCTCTTTTATCCTCCTAGAGAATGGGCATGGGATAACACTAGGGCTTCTGGGAAAAATAACTTCAACCAATGAACTTGCTCTTCCTAAGCATGAAAGCTCCTCCCCAGGAGTTCACAGGTAAAGCTCCCAGTAAAGGCCAAACCAGAGAATTGTTAAGTACCGACATCACTTAGTAAGAACCTAATATCTCATTATCTCATTAGCACTTAGTAAGAACCTAACAGCCTCCCATATTGATGGATTTATGTTTCAAGGTCATGACCACCCTATGTTCTAAATCAAAAGAAAGGGGGAGACATTAGGTTCTTACTAAGTGCTACTGAGATAATGAGATATTAGGCTCTTACTAAGTGCTAAGTTGGTACTTAACAATTCTCTAGTACCGGCCTTTAGGGGAGTTTTTACTCCTGTGAACTCCTGGGGAGGAGCTTACATGTTTAGGAGGAGCAAGTTCATTGGTTGAAGTATTTCTTCCCAGAAGCCCTTGGTTATCCCACATCGATTCTCTGGGAGGATAAAAGAGGGATGCACTCGAGAGATTGAGAGTCTTGTCTGGACCAGACCTGGGGCAGCTCTCTGGAGGAAAAAAGAGTCTCTACACAAGGTCAGAGTTGGCAGCAGTTGAGACAGTAGATCTCCTCCCAGAGAGCAATTGGCAGTTTCTGGAGACAACAGGACTTTACATATGTCAAAACAGTTGTTTTGCTGTACAAAAAGAACTGGACTTTGAAATAGTGTACAATTTGCCTGTTAAGGAAATCCAAAATGCAGGAGGACAACATTAGAAGGATTGGGAATTCTGTGTAGTGGTTCATAGTAATCTCCAAGAGTCTTTTGCTCGGTGTAGTGGGTTCAGTTCTTTGCTGCTCTGGTGGAACTGATTTGGTTCATCTCATTGTTGAAGATGGCCATGTCCATCAGAATTGATCTTCATATAATATTGTTGTTGAAGTATATATTGATCTCTTGGTCCTGCTCATTTCACTCAGCATGAGTTCATGTAAGTCTCTCCAGGCCTTTCTGAAATCATCCTGTTGGTCATTTGTTACAGAACAATAATATTCCGGGGTGGAGAAAAGATGGTGGAGAAGATACACGTGAATCTGTACGCTCCCTTCTTCCCTCATTACCAATTAACTAAATCAGACTCAAAAATAACGCTGGACTGATATAAACCACAAGGATTGGAAGCACAATGTAACAGCTGAAGAGAATCTGGAGTTTCAACAGAAAAGGTCAGTTCCAAGGAGAGGAAGACAAAAGGCCAGCACAGATGGTTAGGTGCTGAGATAGAGGAATCTGGCACAGACTGTTAGCTCTTCTCTGCTTATAAAAATAAAAAAAATAAAAAAAAAAGTTCAAAAGAGAAATCAAGCCACTTTAAAATATAAAGCAAGATACTAGAACCACCCCAATCTGGAAGTGACCTAACAGATCTCGGCACGGTGCAGCCGCTTTCTGCTGTCCGGGCATCAACTTAGGGTAGTTAAGAGCCTGAACAGCAGGGACACAGCCCGAGGAAACATCTAATCCATATAGGGCCAGACTTGTCCTGAAGCTGGGGAACTCAGCATTAGAAGTCCCAGAGAAGCATAACTTTTGAAATAGGGACTGAGGTTTCTGGGCAGACGCTTCCAGTTGGAGCACAGGGGTTTTTCCCATCAGCTGCTGATATCCACACCCCCAGGATCCATTGGCTGGGCTTTGTGTCACCTTTACTGTTCAGTCTTAAACTTCAGGGAAGTTGCTAGGACACACAGTGAGGTCCTTCACTGGGCAACACTCACAGCACAGGCGTACTAATCACCTCTGAGGCACTTCCAAGGAGGGGGAGGGGAACTCTCTCCCAGAGCTATCTCTTAGCTCAGACACAGGAGCCGCTGCATCCATCCAGCCTTGGAGGAAGCTGGTAAATAAATAAATAAATAAACTTCTTATCCCAAGGGCAGCCCCAAAAGATTTTTAACCATGAGTAAAAAGCTGAAGAGAAGCATTGATTCTTTCTACACCGAGAAAGAGCAGGTATCCAATGCCGAGGAAGATAATAGCAGAGAGTCAGCAGATAATAGCTTAAAGGGGAATGATACCTGCCACCCATCACATAACTCTCTTCTAGAAGAGACTATTAAAAAGTTAAGAGAATTTGAAGAAAAATGGGGAAAGGAAAGAGAAGCTATGATAGAGAATAACAACGTTCTGACATTTGAGTTGGAAAAAATGAAGAATTCACAGGAGATGCAGGGAAACAAAATTTGTGAATTAGAAAAGGTTAAAAAATCACACGAAAGTAGGATTTCTGAATTGGAAAAAGAAAATTACTCTCTAAAAAAATTAGGGAAATGGAAAAAATTCAAATGAGCAATATAATTCATTTAAAAACTCAATTAGGCATATACAAAAAGAACTAAAAATGTAAATGAAGAAAATAACTCATTATAAATCAGGATGGAACAAATAGAAATGAATGATTCATTGAGAACCCAAGAATCAGTCAAACAAAACCAAAAAAAAAAAAAAAAAAGAAAAGCTGGAGAATAATGTCAAATACTTACTGGGAAAATCTATAGACCTGGAAAATAGATCTAGGAGAGATAATCTGAGGATCATTGGACTTTCCGAAAATTATGACCAAAAAAAGAGCATTGATTTTATTTTACAGAAAATAATCAAAGAGAACTGTCCAGAGATAATAGAAACAGAAGGGAAAATAGGCCTTGAAAGAAATCATCAAAAACCTTCTGAAAAATACCCTAAAAAAAGAAGTCCACAGAATATTGTGACTAAGCTGCAGAACTACCAAACAAAGGAAAAAAAATATTGCAAGCAGCTAGAAAATAGCAATTCAAATATCAAGGTGCCACAATAAGGGTCACTCCAGATCTGGCTGCCTCCACATTAAAAGATTGAAGGGCCTGGAACATGATATTCCGAAAGGCAAAAGATCAAGCATTACAACCAAGAATAAACTACCCAGCTAAGTTTAGCATTTTTTTCCATGGAAGAAGATGGTCATTCAATGAAATAGAGGAATTCCATATGTTTCTAAGAAAAAAACCAGATTTAAACAAAAAATTTGGTCTACATCCACAAAACTGAAGAGAAACAGAAAAAGGTAAAAAGAATTGTGAGAGGTATATCTATGTTGTGGATATATAGAAAGCCTGCTTGGATGATTTGATTTTACTGATATAAAAATGGGGGAGTAGTAAAGAGAAGGGGTTAGTATCAGAAAAAAGGGGAAGGGATGATAAAAAGAGGGAAACTACATCCCAGGAAGAGGCATAGAAAAATATAACACACCTCAGGGAATTTAGAGAGGGGGTGAAACATTGTATGAATCTTATTCTCATCAGAGTAGGCTTAAAGAGTAAATAATTGACATATTTGTTTTTCAGAGAATTTTCTCTCACCTCATTAAAAGGGGAGAGAGGGAAAAGGGGAAAGGAAAAGGGGAATAAGGGAAGGGACTTGGAAGGAGGGGCGAGGGATACTAAAAAAGAGAGGGCTGTGCATCACAAGTGGGGTCTATAAATTAAATATTGGGGAAGGGATTCAGGGGGGGTCAAGATAAAAAAGCATAATGTAGGGATAATACGATGGCAAGAAATGCAGAATTAGTAATTTTAACTGTAAATGTAAATGGGATAAACTCTCCCATCAAAGAGAGACAGATAGCAGACTGGATCAAAAGTCAGAATGTTGTTTACAGGAAACACACTTAAGGCAGAGAGATACATAGAAAGTAAAGATAAAAGTTTAGAGCAGAATCTATTATGCTTCAGGTAAAGCCAAAAAAGCAGGAGTAGCCATCCTTATTTCTGATCAAGCAAAAGCAGAAATTGATCTAATTAAAAGAGATAAGGAAGGAAACTATATCCTGCTAAAAGGTAGCATAAACAATTAAGCCATATCAATACTAAACATATATGCACCAAGTGGTATAGCATCTAACTTTCTAAAGGAAAATTTAAGAGAGTTGCAAGAAGAAATAGACAGTAAAACTATAATAATGGGAGATCTCAAACTTGTACTCGTAGATCTAGGCAAATCAAACCACAAAACAAAAAAGAAAGAAATTGAAAAAGTAAATAGGACATTAGAAAAACTAGGTATGATAGAACTTTGAAGAAAACTGAATGGTGATAGAAAGGAGTACACTTTCTTCTCAGCGGTTCATGGAACCTATACAAAAAATGACTATACATTAGGACATAAAGATCTCAAAATTAAATGTAGGAAGCCAGAAATAATAAATGCTTTCTTCTCAGATCACAATGCAATAAAAACTAAATTCAATAAGAAGTTAGAGGTAAATAGAACAAAAAGTAATTGGAAACTGAATAATCTCATCTTAAAGAATGACTGGGTGAAACAGCAAATTAGAGAAACATTTAATAATTTCACCCAAGATAATGACAATGATGAGACATCATACACAAATCTGTGGGATGCAGCTAAAGTGGTAAGAAGGGGGAATTTTATATCTTTAGAGGCTTATTTGAACAAAATAGAGAAAGAGAAGATTAATGAATTGGCCCTGCAACTTAAAAAGCTAGAAAAAAAAACAAATGAAAAATCCCCAACAAAAAATCAAATTTGAAATACAAAAATTAAAAGGAGAAATCAATAATATTGAAAGGAAAAAACTATTGAGTTAATAAATAAAACCAAGTGTTGGTTTTATGAAAAAGGCAATAAAATAGATAAACCTTTGGTAAATCTGATCAGTAAAAGGAAAAAGGAAAATCAAATTGTTAGTCTTACAAATGAAAAGGGGGATCTTTCCACCAATGAAGAGGAAAGTAGAGAAATAATGAGTTACTTTGCCCAACTTTATGCCAATAAATTTGATAACTTAAGTATAACAGATGGCTATGTCCAAAAATATAGGCTTCCTAGATTAACAGAGGGGGAGATAAATTGCTTAAATAGTCCCATTTCAGAAAAAGAAATAGAACAAGTTATTAATCAACTCCCCAGGAAAAAATCCCCAGGACCATATGGATTTACATGTGAATTCTACCCAACATTTAAAGAACAATTAGCCCCAGTGTTATATAAACTATTTGAAAAACTAGGGGATGAAGGAGTCCTGCCAAACCCCTTTTATGACATAGACATGGTACTGATACCTAAGCCAGTTAGATTGAAAACTGAGAAAGAAAGGTATAGACCAATTTCCTTAATGAATATTGTTGCTGAAATCTTAAATAAGATATTATCAAAAAGAATTCAGAAAATCATCCGCAAGATAATAGACTATGATCAAGTAGGATTTATACCAGGAATGCAGCTGGTTTAATATTAGGAAAACTATTAGTATAATTGACCATATTAATAATCAAATTAATAAAAACCATATGATCATCTCAATAGATGCAGAAAAAGGATTTGAGAAAATCCAACATCCCTTCCTACTAAAAACGCTTGAGAATATAGGAATAAATGGACTATTCCTTAAAATAATAATGAGAATATATTTAAAACTGTCAGTAAACATCATATGTAATGGCGATAAACTAGAACCTTTCCCTGTAAGATCAGGAGTTAAACAAGGTTGCCCACTATCACCATTACTATTCAATATTGTACTAGAAATGCTAGCCTTGGCAATAAGAGCTGAGAAAGAAATTCAAGGAATTAGAATAAGTAATGAGGAAATCAAACTATCACTCTTTGCAGATGACATGATGGTATACTTAGAGAACCACAAAGACTCTCCTAAATAGCTATTAGAAATAATTTAGAATTGTAGCAAAGTTGCAGGATACAAAAGACATCCACATAAATCCTCAGCATTTTTATATATCACCAACAAAATGAAACAGCAAGAGACACAAAGAGAAATTCCATTCGAAACAAATGTTGAGAGTATAAAATATTTGGGAATCCATCTAACAAAGAATAGTCAGGAATTATATTTGCAAAATTACAAAACACTTGCCACAAAAATAAAATCAGATTTAAATAATTGGAAAGACATTCGGTGCTCCTGGATAGGCCGAGATAATATAATAAAGATGACAATACTCCCCAAACTAATCTATTTATTTAGTGCTATACCAATCAGACTCCCAAGAAACTATTTCAATGACCTAGAAAAAATAACAACAAAATTCATATGGAAGAATAAAAGGTCGAGAATTGCAAGGGAACTAATGAAAAAAAAATCAGATGAAGGTGGTCTAGGTGTACCTGATCTAAAGCTATATTATATAGCAGCCTTCACCAAAATCATTTGGTATTGTCTAAGAAATAGACCATTTGATCAGTGGAACAGATTAGGTACAAAGGACAAAAAAGGGTACATCTATAGCAATCTAGTCGTTGACAAACCCAAAGATACCAACATTAGGGATAAAAATTCATTATTTAAAAAAAAAAACTTTTAGGAAAACTGGAAATTAGTACGGCAGAAATTAGATACATATCCACACTTAACACCCTATATACCAAGATAAGATCAAAATGGGTCCGTGATTTAGGTATAAATATAGAGAACTTACACTAATTTATAAGAAATCAAACCATTCTCCAATTGATAATTGGTCAAAGGATATGAATAGACAATTCTCAGATGATGAAATTGAAATTATATCCACTCATATGAAAGAGTGTTCCAAATCACTACTGATCAGAGAAATGCAAATTAAGACAGCTCTGAGAAACCACTACACACCTGTCAGATTGGCTAAGATGACAGGAACAAATAATGATGAATGTTGGAGGGGGTGTGGGAAAAATGGGCCACTAATACATTGTTGGTGGAGTTGTGAAAGAATCCAACCATTCTGGAGAGCAATTTGGAACTATGCCCAAAAAGTTATCAAACTGTGCATACCCTTTCATCCAGCATTACTGCTATTGGGCTTATATCCTAAAGAAATACTAAAGAGGAGAAAGGGATCTGTCTGTGCCAAAATGTTTGTGCCAAGTCTTTTTGTAGTGGCTAGAAACAGGAAGATGAATGGATGCCCATCAATTGGAGAATGGTTGGGCAAATTGTGGTATAAGAAGATTATAGAATAGTATTGCTCTGTAAGAAATGACCAGCAGGAAGAATACAGAGAGGTTTGGAAGACTTAGATCAACTGATGCTGAGTGAAATGAATAGAACCAGAAGATCGCTGTACACTTCAATGCTGTATGAAGATGTATTCTGATGGAAGTGGATATCTTCAACATAAGGAAGATCCAACTCACTTTCAGTTGATCAATGATGGACAGAAACTACTATACCCAGAGAAGGAACACTGGGAAGTGAATGTAAATTGTTAGCACTTCTGTCTGTCTACCCAGGTTACTTATACCTTTGGAATCTAATACTTAACATGCAACAAGAAAATTGGATTTACACACATATATTGTATCTAGGTTATATTGTAACACATGTAAAATATATGGGATTGCCTGTCATCTAGGGGAGGGAGCAGAGGGAGGGAGGGGATAATTTGGAAAAATGAATACAAGGGATAATGTTATAATAAATTACGCATGCATATATACTGTCAAAATTTTTATAATTATAAAATAAAAAACAATAATATTCCATAATATTCATATACCACAAATTATTCAGCCATTCTTCAATTGATGGACATCCATGTAGTTTCCAATTTCTGGCCACCATAAAGAGGGCTACCACCAGCATTTTTGCATATACAGTTCTCCTTCCCTTCTTTAAGATCTCTTTGGGATATAAGCCCAGAAGTAACACTGTTCGGTAAAAAGGTATGCACAGTTTGATAACTTTTTGAGCATAGTCCCCAATTGCTCTCCAGAATGGCTGGATATATTTATAATTCCACCAACAATGTATCAATGTCCCTGTTTTCCCACACCCCCTCCAATATTCTGCATTATCTTTCCCTGTCATTCTGGTATCTCAGAGTTGTCTTAATTTGCATTTCTCTGATTAATAATGACTTGGAGCATCTTTTCATATCACTAGAAATAGTTTCAAATTCTTCATCTGAGAATTGTCTGTCCATATCCTTTGATAATTTATCATTTGGAGATTGGCTTGATTTCTTATCAATTAGAGTCAATTCTTTATATATTTTGGAAATGAGGCCTTTATTGAAACCTTTGGCTGTAAAAATATTTCCCCAGTTTATTGCTTCCCTTCTAATATTGTCTGCATTAGTTTTTGTTTGTACAAAAACTTTTCAATTTGATATAATTAACGTTTTCTACTTTGTGATCAATAATGATCTTTAGTTCTTCTTTGGAAAAAATTAATTCCTCTTCCATGAGTCTGAGATGTAAATGATCCTATGTTCCTCTAATTTATTTAATCTCATTCTTTATGCTTAGATCATGAACCTATTTTGATATGACTTTGGTGTATGCTATTAAGTGTGGGTCAATGCCTAGTTTCTGTCATATTAATTTCCAATTTTCCCAGCAATTTCTGTCAAACATTGAATTCTTATCCCAAAGGCTGGGGTCCTTAGGTTTGTCAAACACTAGATTGCTATAGTAATACACTATTTTGTCCTGTGAACCTAAACTATTCCACTGATCAACTAGTCTATTTCTTAGCCAATACCAAATGGTTTTGGTAACCACATCTTTATAATATAATTTTAGATCTGGTACAGCTAGGCCACATCCATTTGATTTTTTTTTCATTAATTCCCTCAAAATTCTTAACATTTTGTTTTTCCATATGAACTTTGTTGTTATTTTTTCTAGATAATTAAAATAGTTTTTGGGAGTCTTCTAGGTATACTGTTAAATAAATAGATTAGTTTAGGGAATATTGGCATCTTTATTATATTTGCTTGCCCTGTCCAAGACCATTTAATATTTTTCCAATTGGTTAGATCAGACTTAATTTATGTGGAAAGTGTTTTGTAGTTTTGCTCATATACTTTCTGAATTTCCCTTGGCAGATGGATTCCTAAATATTTTATATTATTGATAGTTACTTTAAATGGAATTTGTCTTTGTAACTCTAACTGTTGGATTTCGTTAGTGAACATAAGAATGCTGATGATTTATGTGGGTTGATTTTGTACACTGCAACTTTGATAAAGGTGTGGATTATTTCTAATAGCTTTTTAATAGAATCTTTGGGGTTCTCTAAGTATACCATCATATCATCAGCAGAGTGATAATTTGGTTTCCTCATTACCTACTCTAATTCCTTTAAACTCTTTCTCCACTCTTATTGCCAAAATTAGCATTTCTAATACAATATTGAATAGTAATGGTGATAGTGGACACTCTTGATCCACCCCTGATCTTAGTGGGAATGGTTGCAGTCTTTCCCCATTACATATGATGATTATTGATGGCTTTAAATTGTTGCTACTAATTATTTTAAGGAAAAGTCCATTTATCCCTATACACTCGTGTTTTTTATAGAAATGGATGTTGGATTTTATCAAATGCTTTTTCTGCATCTATTGAGATGATCATATGATTTTTGTTAATTTGCTTATTAATATGGCCATTTATTGAACCAACCCTGCATTCCTGGTATAAATCATACTTGATCATGATGTATTATCCTAAGTATGATTTTCTGTATTCTTCTTGCTAATATCTTATTTAAGATTTTATTATCAACATTCATTAATGAGATTGGTCCATAGTTTTCTTTCTCTGTTTTCATCCTACCTGGTTTATGTATCAGTTCTATATCTGTGTCATAAAAGGAATTTGGTAGGACTTCCTTCATTCTGTATTTTTTCAAATAGTTTATATAACATTGGAGCTAATTGTTCTTTGAATGCTTGGTAGAATTCACCTGTGAATCCATCTGGTACTGGAGATTTTTTCTTAGGCAGTTGATTAATGGCTTGCTCTATTTCTTTTTCTGAAATGGGACTATTTAAGCAATTTATTTCCTCCTCTGTTAACCTGGAAAGCCTATATTTTTGGAGGTAGTCATCCATTTCACTTAGCTTATTAAATTTATTGGCATAAAGTTTGCAAAGTAACTCCTTATTATTTCTCTAATTTCCTTCTCATTGGTGGAAAGTTTCCCCTTTTCATTTTTAAGACTGACAATTTGATTTTCCTCTCTCTTTTTTCTAAACTGATTTACCAAAGGTTTATCTATTTTCTTGTTTTTTTTTTTTTTTTTGATAAAACCAACTCTTAGTTTTATTTATTAGTGCGGTAATAGTTTTATTTTTTGTTTTTTAGTATTTTTACTTTTAATATAAATTTATCCTTTTAATTTTACAATTTCAAGTATATTATTTGATTGCGATATTTAATTTGATGTTTTTCTAGGTTTTTTTTTTTTTTTTTTTTTTTTTTTTTTTTAAGTTGCAGGTCCAATTAATTGATCTTCTCTTTCACTATTTTATTCAAGTAAGCCTCTAAAGATATAAAATTTCTCCTTATTACTGTTAAGCTGCATCACACAAATTTTGGTATGATTTCTGATCATTGTCATTATTTTGATTGAAATTATTAATTGTGTCTATAATTTGCTGTTTCACCCAGTCATTCTTTAAGATGATATTATTTAGTTTCCAATTACTTTTTGATCCATTTACCCCTAACTTTTTGTTGAATGTAGTTTTTATTGCATCATGATCTTAAAAGAAATCCTTTACTATTTATGCCTTCCTGCATTTAATTTTGAGGTCTTTATGTTCTAATATATGGTCAATTTTTGTATAGGAACTGCTGAGAAGAAAGTGTACTCCTTTCTGTCACAGTTCAGTTTTCTCCAAAGATCTATCATAGCTAATTTTCATAATATTCGATTTACCTCTTTAATTTTTTTTTTTTTTTGTTTTTTGTTATTTGCATTGTGGTTTGATTTCTAATTCTGAAAGTGCAAGGTTGAAATTTCCCACTATTATAATTTTGTTGTCTAATTCTTCTTGCAACTCTCTTAACTTCTCCTTTAGTAAGTTAGATGCTATACCACTTGGTGCATATATATTAATATTGAAATTGCTTCATTGTCTATACTACCCTTTAGCAAGATATAGTTTACTTCCTTATCTCTTTTGATTAAATCAATTTTTGCTTTTGCTTGATCTGAGATAAGGATGGCTACCCCTTCTTTTTTGACATCACCTGAAGCATAATAGATTCTGCTCCAGCCTTTTACTTTTACTCTGTATGTATCTCGTGCTTTAAATGTGTTTCTTGTAAGCAACATATTGTAGGGTTCTGACTTTTGATCCAGTCTGCTATTCTTCTCCGCTTAATGGGAGAGTTCATCGTATTCACATTTACAGCTAAAATTACTAATTCTTTATTTCTTGCCCTCATATTATCCCCAGATTATGCTTTTTTCCCTTATCACCCCTGAACCCCTTCCCCAGTATTAATCTTATGAGCCCCACTTGCATCATGCAGCACTCCCTCTTTAGTATCCCTCCCTCCTCCCTTTAAATCCCTTTCCCTTTCTTGTTTCCTTTCCTTATTACTCTTTTCCTTTTCTCTTTTCCTCTTCCCCTTTATAATGAGGTGAGGGAGAATTTTCTGTAAAACCAATATGTCAATTATTTTCTCTTTCAGCCAGTTCTGATGAGTTTAAAGTTCACACAATGTTTCTCCCCCTCTGTAACTTCCCTCAGATATGATGTTTTCTTTGCATCTTTGTGGGATGTAGTTTCCCTCTTTTTATCTCCCTTTTCCCCTTTTTCTGACATTATCCCCTTTTCATTTCTACTTCCCTTTTTTGTTATTTCAGTAAAATCAAATTATACATTTAGTCTTAGCCTATATCCACAATAGAGATACAATTCTCAAGAGTTCCTTTTACCTTTTTCTGCTTCTCTTGAGTCTTAAGATTGGAGATGAATTTTTTTTTTGTTTAGATCTGGTTTTTACCTTAGAAAGGTATGGAATTCATCTCTTTCATTACATATCCATCTTCTTCCATGGAAGAAAATGCTCAACTTAGCTGGATAATTTATTCTTGCCTGCATCCCAAGTTCTTTTGCCTTTTGGAATATGAGATTCCAGGCCCTTCGATCCTTTAATGTAGAGGCAGCCAGATCTTAATGACCCTTATTGTGGCACCTTGGTATTTGATTTTTTTTCCCCGGCTGCTTGTAATCCTTTTTCCTTAGTCTGATAGTTCTGAAGTTTGGCTGAGCTGCAGGAGGGCTCGGGGAAGAGTTCCACACGGAAGTGAGTAGGACTTGGTATCAAGGGCCGTGCTGTTAGTGGCTACCTTGGCTCTAGATATTAAGCAGCAAAAGTATCACTGCCCCCCACAAATGCCTGCTTTGAGTTTTAGCAGTCGTCCTATCTCTCACTTCACCAGAAGTGTCCCTGCCTGGGAAGCATAGTTGAGCTGGGGAAATGTTACTACCCCAGGCCAAGACCCTCATTGTGCAGATGAGAGGCTGCCCTGTGCTGTGCCCCTCCTGTGTGTGACTGCCCCCCAAAATGATCCCCCACTGCAGAATGCCACAAAGAGCTCTGTTATATTCTGTGCTGAGTCACTTGCTGTAAAGGGCTAGAACTGAGCAAATGCACTTGGATAATGGAACATGTGAGACTAATTGCCAATTGGATGGTTCTCTATTAACATGATTGAAAGTTGACCCTCCCTAGGTGTTCTGTGCTGGCTTGATTGGTGGGACAAAGAGAGGAAGTGACGTGTGTGGGTAGAGTAGGAGGAGGAAATTGGAGCATTCTCATGATGCTAGAGAGAGAGTAAGGTGGTGTAGAGATTACTAAATCTAATCCCCTGACATCAAGCTCAAGAGAATAAAGACTTTTGTTTAGCCTAATTCCAGATGATTTCTGGGAAGACAGAGTTCCAACAACTTCCAGTCCTTGGTGGGCACGGTCAGATCCTCTCAGGCTCTGGCTACCCTCAATGTACTCATTACCCTAGGCTACAACTTCTCAGCTGGTCCACTACTCTGCTACCAAAGCAAAGCAGTTAGGCTATGGCAGAGATTCCTTCCAAAGGCATTGGCCACCCTGCTCCCGATTCTATCCCTGCTCCGTGCTGGTCTACTCTCACTATCTACTCTCACTACCTCAGGTCAAACCTTTTCTGGTGATATTCCAGATTCTCTTTGGCTGGTAAGTTGTTGTACTTCCAATCTTTGTGGGTTTTACCAGTCAAGAACTATTTCTGAGGCTAAATTACATAATTGGTAGTGAGGGAATGAGAGACCTTTAAAAATCCCATGTGGTTTCTCCTCCATCTTGGCTCTGCACCCATTTGTACTTTCAATAACAGTTTGATATGACTCTCAAGAGCATTCCAATCCTGGAATTGTACATTATTGTCTCCCTAGTTTTCTGGCCTTTACTTATTTCACTCTGCATCAGTCTATGTAGAGTTTTGGTACTTTTCTTGTTACATATATAACATATATCCTTTCTTATAGTACAGTAATAGTCAATTACATCCAAGTAACATATTTTATGTCCATATTTATCAATTGATGGCCACTTAAACCCCACTCTCAATTTTTTATCACAAAAAACCCACTGCTATAAATATTTTGATGGATAAGAGGGACTTTCTTTTTATTGATCATTTGTTTCCTTCCAGGAAGCTCAGTAAAAGAATCTCTGAAATCTTACACTTGAGGTTGCTATAAAAAAACTGACAAGCTTCTAATTGTTATGTGTCTTTTTGGTTTAGTGATGTAATTTTTAATTACTGAAAAATAGATTTCTAGTTAATTGAATTTAACATACTAGAATATCTTTAGATGAATATGTTTTCTTAATCCCTAGGATTTTCCAAGTATGCAATCATGACATCAACAAATTATCTTTTCTTTATCTATCTTCCCACAATTACTTTATTTTTCCTATCTAATTTCTATTGTTATTATATCCAGGATTTAATCAAATAATAATGGGGAGAATAGATATCCTCACTTTGTCTGTATTCATTAGAAAATGTTCTGATGATTCCCTATTGAATATGAGGTTTGCTTTTTGTTTTAGACCATTGCTTTTTACAGGATAAAAGACTGCGGTCTTTGTCAAAGGCTTTAACTGAATTCATTGTCATGATACTACAATTTTGGATGTTTTGTTTTTTAATATGATTAATAAAGTTTATTGTTTTCCAAATGTTGAATCATCCTTACATCTCTGATGCAAATCTCACTTGGCTATAATGAAAGATTTCTTGAACAATTTTCTGTAATAGGATAAGATTTTGTTGAAATTTTTGAATTGATTTACATTAATTATAATAACTTTAGCTTTTCTTCTTTGTTTTATTATTTCCTGGTCTAGATATTAGGACAATTTTTTTCTTAAAGCATTCTAGAAAAGTATTTTCTTCCTCTGTTTTTCAAAATAATTTGTAAAATATAGGTACTATCTTTTCTGTTAAGTCTATTATAGTTCTCCTCTGAATTAATCAGGAATAGTCAAGTTATTTTTTTGTTTGTTTGTTTGCTTGTTTTTTGTTATCATTATTGTTGTTGTTGTTGTTTTGCTTTTAGTAGTTCCTCTATACTTTACTACCTATTTTTATTTTTCTAAGATTGTGTTATTTAAGAACTATAACTGGAATTCTAATAATTTGGGCATTTTATCCTTTTAGAGATATTCCTCTATTTCCTTGGTGTTCTCAGTTTTGATAGCATGAAATGACATAATGTGTTTTGATTATTCTTTTTCTTTCTTCTGGTTTTGAAACTTAGAAACTATTAAACGCCACTTTGCTCTTTTGTTTTCCCTTGGAGAGTGAGGCTGTATGGAAAATTCTCCTTTGAAAAATGCAAAAAGTGATAAAAAGAGGGTAGGGAAAAATAGTATATAACTCGAATTTTACCTGCTATTTTAAGTAAAAATAGTCACATTGAAGGTCATCTGCTTTCCTTTTTAACCCCATTTCTACTGCAGTGATTCTTGTCATCTATTGATAATTCATGGTTTTAAATGTATTATCCTTAAATTAGTGCAGTTGTGAAGTTGATTTAGTATAATCATGCAATAGGATTGTCTGTTTTTGTTTTTGTTTTGTTTTTTTAATTCAATAAACTATGAAATATAGAAAAATATTTTTTGAAAGGGAGATTACTAACATCTCAAAAACATTAATTCTTAGAAACCAAAAAGAAATACTCTAGATTGCTGTCATATTGACAAAAGACTAAAGAACTAACAACCATGCAATCTTTTTGGTTTAGCCTTGTGTTTTTTAATTATTGAAGGCTAGGCTTCTAGTTGACTGAATTTAACATACTGAAATCTCTCTAAATAAAGGTACCTTTTGTTGCAAATTATAGACAGCCATAATCCAGATGACAATATAATACTTTAGTAGCTGATCCTGAAAAGTATATTCAGGATGCATTCCAGTGCTATTGGTAACAGTGTATTTCAATGCAGATAAGCTCTGAATAAATAACATGCTTGATGCTTCTAATTCCTTAAATCAACATAAAAACCTTGCAAGCTATTTCATGCCAGGTTTGACAGGTGGTGATAATGTTTGAAAAGTCACAGGATATACTGTAGTCAGCTGTGAATAGGGAAGCATTTAAGGTGTGCTAAGAAAGGGTGCTAGATGTGACTGAATAAGTTAAAATGAAGTGTTTTGTAACATACCGTGTTGTAGATCTGGCTTTTAGCTACCTTGAAATACTTTCTACTTTTTGAAAGTTATAGGACTCACCAATGCATAAAATGACATTTAGATGAAAATATGCATGGTAATTGTACAAAATTAGAAAGATTTGATGAGAATAACAAATGCTTTAAAATTTTTAAAATCTTAGATTTTTTGCTTTGTGAAACCCTCTAAATCTCCAGCTTTATGTTTTGTACTAATTAAAAGTTTTGATTTTGTCTCCATGTGCATCATGAACCTCCAATTGTCAATATGTATATGTATGTGCACACAAACACAAATACACACACATGCACATAAACATGAAAGTTCCATTTTATTCTTTGTTCTCTTTAGTGAAGGGAATGAGAAGCAAGATTTATCTTTTCTATGTGGTTATCATGCAACTGGAGTAATTAAAAAGATATGTTCTCATGAAGCAGTTTTGTGTTTTAGGGATAAATCCTGAGTATAAAAGAGACACTTAAATATGGATTGAATTGAAAATTTCTTTTAAAAAGAAACATTTAAAATAGGTTCCTCTTAGTCAATAGAAAATGAAAGCACTGTTCTAATAAAAAAAAAAAAAAGACTCTGTTAATAATGAGATAAAAATTAATTGCCCAAACATACAATATATTTTCAGTTCTTCAAGGCCACCTTACAGAAAAATAATGGGAATTGCTATGTTTATTGGAATTGCAGGGCAGCTATTAATATTTTGTTTTTACTTTTGGTGTTTACTTTTCTAGTGTTAACTAGAAAACACCATGGTCATTAGGATGATCTGACCAAACATTTGTCTTTATGTTCATTAATTCTGAATTATAAAGAACTTTGCATAAACTTACGCTGTGGGAACACTATGATATCTGGGATGATCTGACTAGTCAAACATTTTTTTTATGATCATGAATTCTGAATTATGAAGAACTTTAGATTAATCTTTAACAATCATTAAAAAAGCAATTGGGGGGGGCGGAGCCAAGATGGCGGAGAAGAAACACACGACTCAGTGAACGTCCTCACTCCCTCACAACCAATTAGATAAATTAAGTCTCAGAATTAGCTCAGGACTGATAGATACCACAAGGACTGGAAGCACGACTTACCAGCTGAAGAGAATCTGGAGTTTCAACAGGAAAGGTCAGTTCTCAGGGGAGGAATAAGAAAGACCAGCACAGACGGTGGGGTAGGGGCACACTGCGCCCATTGCGTTGGGAAGGGCTCTGGGATCAGAGAAGCCACTGAGGTAAAGGAATCTGGCACAGGCTGTTAGCTCTTCTCTGCTAATTATTTAGCAGTTCAGAAGAGAAAGCCAAAATATTTTAAAACTCAGATTAGATTCCCCCCCCCCCCACCCTGGGGGTGACTCAGCAGAGAATCGGCACCAGGGGGTGTGGCCTCAGCTCCCTCCTGAGAATAGTTAAGAGACTGACAAGTGGGTGGATACGGCCCAAGGCAACACACACTGCCTAGCTTAGCTGGAGGGAGTGGAACTCAGCTCCAGGAAGTCCCAGAGAAGCGGAACCTTTGAACTAGGGACCGTGGTTTCTGGCAGACACTTCCAGTTTGAGCGCAGGGGCTTCTTACGTCACCTGCTGCAGACACCCACTCCCCACCCGGACACATAGGCTGAGCTTCCTGCTGTCTTCACTATTCTACGCCCTCGAAGCACAGCAGTGCTAATCACCTCTGAGGCACTTCCAGGGAGGGGGTGGGGAACTCTCTCCCAGAGCTCTATCTTAGCTCCGGTGCAGGGGCCACTGCATCCATCCGGTCTGGGAGGAAGCTGGTAAAGAAGTAAATAATTTCCTACCCCAGGGACAGACCCCAAAAGATTTTTTTTAAGTATGAGCAAAAAAGCTAGAAAAACTATAGATTCCTTCTATACAGAGAAAGAGCGGGTATCCAACCCCGAGGAAGTTAACAGCAAAGATTCAGAAGATAACAACCTAAAGGGGAACGATTCCTGCCCCCCATCACATAACTCTCTCCTAGAAGAAGCTCTTAAAAAATTGAGGGAGATCGAAGAAAAATGGGGAAAGGAAAGAGAAGTTATGATAGAGAATAACAATGTCCTGAAATTGGAGTTGGAAAAAATAAAGAATTCACAGGAGATGCAGGGAAACAAAATTAGTGAATTAGAAAAGGTTAAAAAAACACAGGAAAGTAGGATTTCTGAATTGGAAAAGATAAAAAAGTCTCAAGAAAATAGAATTTCTGAATTGGAAAAAGAAAATAATTCTCAAAAAAAAAAAATTAGGGAAATGGAAAAAAATTCAATAGAGCAAAATAACTCATTTAAAAAAGAAATTGGGCATTTACAAAAAGAACTAAAAACTGTGAAAGAAGAAAATAACTCCTTAAAAGTCAGGATGGAACAAATAGAAATGAATGATTCACAGAGAATCCAAGAATCAGTCAAACAAAACAAAAAAAATGAGAAGCTGGAGAACAACGTCAAATACTTACTGGGAAAATCTATAGACCTGGAAAATAGATCTAGGAGAGATAATCTGCGGATTATTGGACTTCCAGAAAACTATGACCAAAAAAAGAGCCTAGATTCTATTTTACAGGAAATTATCAAAGAGAACTGTCCAGAGATAATAGAAACAGAAGGGAAAGTAGATGTGGAAAGAATTCATCGAACTCCTTCTGAAATAGACCCTAAAAAAAGAACACCACGGAATATTGTGGCTAAGCTGCAGAATTACCACACAAAGGAGAAAATCCTGCAAGCAGCTAGAAAAAAACAATTTAAATACCAAGGTGCCACAATAAGGGTCACCCAAGATCTGGCTGCCTCCACATTAAAAGATAGAAGGGCCTGGAACCTGATATCCCGAAAGGCAAAAGATCAAGGACTGCAACCAAGAATGAACTACCCAGCTAAGTTTAGCATCTTTTTCCACGGAAGAAGATGGTCATTCAATGAAACAGAGGAATTCTATATGTTTCTAAGAAAAAAACCAGACTTAAACAAAAAATTTGATCTACATCCACAAGACTGAAGAGAAACAGAAAAAGGTACACAGAACCCTTGAGAACTGTAACTCTGTTGTGGGTATATAGAAAGTACTCATGGATAATTTGATTTTACTGATATAAAAGAAAAAAAAAGGAGGGGGTGTAGTAAAGGGAAGGGGGTAGTATCAAAAAAAGGGGAAAGAGTGATAAAAAGAGGGAAACTACATCCCAGGAAGAGACATAGAAAATACACCATATCTGAGGGAACTTAGTGAGGGGGAGAATCATTGTGTGAATCTTACTCTCATCAGAAGAGGCTCAAAGAGTAAATAATTAACATATTTGTTTTTCAGAGAATTTTCTCTCACCTCATTAAAAGGGGGGAGAGGAAAAGGGAAAAGGAAAAGGAGAATAAGTGAAGGGACTTGGAGGGAGGGGGGAGGGATCCAAAAAAAAAAGAGGGAGGGTTGTGCGGCACAAGGGGGGTCTGTAAATTAAATATTGGGGAGGGGGATCAGGGGGGTCAAGGGAAAAAAGCATAAGCTGGGGATAATACGATGGCAGGAAATACAGAATTAGTAATTTTAACTGTAAATGTAAATGGGATGAACGATCCCATCAAACGGAGACGGATAGTAGATTGGATCAAAAAGCAGAACCCTACAATATGTTGCCTACAGGAAACACACTTAAAGCAGGGAGATACATACAGAGTAAAGGTAAAAGGTTGGAACAGAGCCTATTATGCTTCAGGTAAAGCCAAAAAAGCAGGGGTAGCTATCCTTATCTCAGATCAAGCAAAAGCAGAAGTAGATCTTGTTAAAAAAGATAAGGAAGGAAACTATATCCTGCTGAAAGGTAGCATAAATAATGAAGCCATATCAATACTAAACATATATGCACCAAGTGGTATAGCATCTAACTTTCTAAAGGAAAAGTTAGGAGAACTGCAAGAAGAAATAGACAGTAAAACTATAATAGTGGGAGATCTCAACCTTGCACTCTCAGATTTAGACAAATCAAACCACAAAACAAACAAGAAAGAAATTAAAAAAGTAAATAGAACATTAGAAAAACTAGGTATGATAGACCTTTGGAGAAAACTGAATGGCAATAGGAAGGAATATACTTTCTTCTCAGCAGTTCATGGATCCTATACAAAAATTGACCATATACTAGGACATAAAGATCTCAAAATTAAATGTAGGAAGGCAGAAATAATAAATGCCTTCTTCTCAGATCACAATGCAATAAAAGCTACATTCAGTAAAAAGTTAGGGGTAAATAGACCAAAAAGTAATTGGAAACTGAATAATCTCATCTTAAAGAATGACTGGGTGAAAGAGCAAATTATAGAAACAATTAATAATTTCACCCAAGATAATGATAATGATGAGACATCATATCAAAATCTTTGGGATGCAGCTAAAGCAGTAATAAGGGGAAATTTTATATCTTTAGAGGCTTATTTGAAGAAAATTGAGAAAGAGAAGATTAACGAATTGGGCTTACAACTTAAAAGGCTAGAAAAAGACCAAATTATAAACCCCCAACCAAAAATTAAACTCGAAATACAAAAATTAAAAGGAGAAATCAATAAAATTGAAAGTAAAAAAACTATTGAATTAATAAATAAAACCAAGAGTTGGTTTTATGAAAAAGCCAATAAAATAGATAAACCTTTGGTAAATTTGATCAAAAAAAAGAAAGAGGAAAATCAAATTGATAGTCTTACAAATGAAAAGGGGGATCTTTCCACCAATGAAGAGGAAATTAGAGAAATAATAAGGAGTTACTTTGCCCAACTTTATGCCAATAAATTTGATAACTTAAGTGAAATGGATGACTTCCTCCAAAAATATAGGCTCCCTAGATTAACAGAGGAGGAGATAAATTGCTTAAATAGTCCCATTTCAGAAAAAGAAATAGAACAAGCTATTAATCAACTCCCCAGGAAAAAATCCCCAGGGCCAGATGGATTCACATGTGAATTCTACCAAACATTTAAAGAACAATTAGCCCCAATGTTATATAAATTATTTGAAAAAATAGGGGATGAAGGAGTCCTACCAAATTCCTTTTATGACACAGACATGGTACTGATACCTAAACCTGGTAGATCAAAAACTGAGAAAGAAAATTATAGACCAATCTCCTTAATGAATATTGATGCTAAAATCTTAAATAAGATATTAGCAAAAAGACTTCAGAAAATCATCTCCAAGATAATACACTATGATCAAGTAGGATTTATTCCAGGAATGCAGGGCTGGTTTAATATTAGGAAAACTATTAATATAATTGACCATATTAATAATCAAATTAATAAGAACCATATGATCATCTCAATAGATGCAGAAAAAGCATTTGACAAAATCCAACATCCATTCCTACTAAAAACTCTTGAGAGTATAGGAATAAATGGATTATTCCTTAGAATAATCAGGAGTATATATTTAAGACCGTCAGTAAGCATAATATGCAATAGAAATAAACTGCAACCTTTCCCAGTAAGATCAGGAGTGAAACAAGGTTGCCCACTATCACCATTACTATTCAATATAGTACTAGAAACGCTAGCCTCGGCAATAAGAGCCGAGAAAGAGATTCAAGGAATTAGAGTAGGAAATGAGGAAATTAAACTATCACTTTTTGCAGATGACATGATGGTATACTTAGAGAACCCCAAAGACTCTGCTAAAAAGCTACTAGAAATAATTCAAAATTTCAGCAAAGTGGCAGGATACAAAATAAATCCACATAAATCCTCGGCATTTTTATATATCACTAACAAAATGCAACAGCAAGAGATACAAAGAGAAATTCCATTCGAAACAAATGTTGAGAGTATAAAATATTTGGGAATCCATCTAACAAAGAAAAGTCAGGAATTATATGAGAAAAATTACAAAACACTTGCCACAAAAATAAAATCAGATTTAAATAATTGGAAAGACATTCAGTGCTCTTGGATAGGCCGAGCGAATATAATAAAGATGACAATACTCCCCAAACTAATCTATTTATTTAGTGCTATACCAATCAGACTCCCAAGAAACTATTTTAATGACCTAGAAAAAATAACAACAAAATTCATATGGAAGAATAAAAGGTCAAGAATTGCAAGGGAACTAATGAAAAAAAACTCAGAGGAAGGTGGTCTAAGTGTACCTGATCTAAAGCTATATTATATAGCAGCTGTCACCAAAACCATTTGGTATTGGCTACGAAATAGACCGGTAGATCAGTGGAACAGATTAGATACAAAGGACAAAAAAGGGTACATCTATAGCAATCTAATCTTTGACAAACCCAAAGATTCCAACATTAGGGATAAAAATTCATTATTCGGAAAAAACTGTTGGGAAAACTGGAAATTAGTATGGCAGAAATTAGATATGGATCCACACTTAACACCATATACCAAGATAAGATCAAAATGGGTCCATGATTTAGGCATAAAGAGGGAGATAATAAATAGATTAGAGGAACAGAGGATAATCTACCTCTCAGACTTGTGGAGGAGGAAGGAATTTATGACCAGAGGAGAACTAGAGATCATTATTGATCACAAAATAGAAGATTTTGATTACATCAAACTAAAAAGTTTCTGTACAAATAATACTAATGCAAACAAGATTAGAAGGGAAGTAACAAATTGGGAAAATATTTTTAAAAACAAAGGTTCTGACAAAGGTCTCATTTCCAAAATATATAGAGAACTGACCCTAATTTATAAGAAACCGAACCATTCTCCAATTGATAAATGGTCAAAGGATATGAACAGACAATTCTCAGAGGAAGAAATTGAAACTATATCCACTCACATGAAAGAGTGTTCCAAATCACTACTGATCAGAGAAATGCAAATTAAGACCACTCTGAGATACCACTACACACCTGTCAGATTGGCTAAGATGACAGGAACAAATAATGACAAATGTTGGAGGGGATGTGGGGAAATTGGGACACTAATACATTGCTGGTGGAGTTGTGAAAGAATCCAGCCATTCTGGAGAGCAATCTGGAATTATGCCCAAAAAGTTATCAAACTGTGCATACCCTTTGACCCAGCAGTGCTACTACTGGGATTATATCCCAAAGAAATACTAAAGAGCGGAAAGAGACATATATGTGCCAAAATGTTTGTGGCAGCTCTTTTTGTTGTAGCTAGAAACTGGAAGATGAATGGATGTCCATCAGTTGGAGAATGGTTGGGTAAATTGTGGTATATGAAGGTTATGGAATATTATTGCTCTGTAAGAAATGACCAGCAGGAGGAATACAGAGAGGGTTGGAGAGACTTAAATCAACTGATGCTGAGTGAAATGAGCAGAACCAGAAGATCACTGTATACTTCAACAACAATACTGTATGAGGATGTATTCTGATGGAAGTGGAAATCTTCAACATAAAGAAGATCCAACTCACTTCCAGTTGATCAATGATGGACAGAAATAACTATACCCAGAGAAGGAACACTGGGAAGCGAATGTAAATTGTTAGCACTAATATCTGTCTGCCCAGGTTGCATGTACCTTCGGTTTCTAATGTTTATTGTGCAACAAGAAAATGATATTCACACACATGTATTGTACTTAGACTATATTGTAACACATGTAAAATGTATGGTATTGCCTGTCGTCGGGGGGAGGGAATAGAGGGAGGGGGGGCAATTTGGAAAAATGAATACAAGGGATAATATTATAAAATATATATATATAATAAAAAAAATCCAAAAAAAAAAAAAAAAAAAAAAAAAAAAAGCAATTGGGGGGGTGGCAGAGGCAAGATAGCAGAGAAGGCACATGCAAATTTCTAAACCTCCTCTCATACCTCAAGACCAATAATTGAATTCAGCCTCAAAAATAGCACTTGACTGGCAAAATTCACTAATACTAGAAGTACCACTCACCTAGAAAAGATAATCTGGAAGTTCGACTGAAAAGGTTTGTCCTGAGGGGCCAGACCAGATCAGCACAAACCTGGAGGTTGGAGAGGCTGGCAAACAGAGCAGACTGGGGGAAAGGGTGGCCTCAGTGATTAGAAAAAGTAAAAAAAGTACAGATACAACTCTGGCATAGGCTGATTGCTCTCCATATATATATATATATTTCTTGAAGCAGTTGCAAATCTGCACCAGGACTGTACTTCTGGGGAAGAGCCACTTCTGGTCTGTGTGGAACTATTTGCTGGTCAGCTACTAATAACCAGATACCCAGAACAGGCTTTGGCTTGGGGCACTGACACTTACACTTCCCAGACTCTAGCCCCAGGACAGTTGTTAATCTACACAGAGGGGTTCTTCACTAGGCACTTTCTCAGTTCGACCAGAAATCAGTTGTAAATCACTTCTGGTGGGAATAGGAAATTCTTTCTCAGAGCACTCTCATACCTGGCCACTCTCTGTAGCAAGCTGGTATCTATCCCTGCTTTGCAGAGAAAGCTGGTAAGCTCCTTGATCTGAAGAAAGACCCTATATGATTTTTAAAATGAGTAAAAAAAATTAAAAAATGATAGATAGCTTCTATACACAAAGAGAACAGTTTCTTAACCTTGAGGATATTTAGTAAAAAGCCTCTAGACAATACCCCAAATAACTCTCCTAGAATAGACTATTAAAAATCTCAAAAGAGAGTTAGAAGAAAAATGGGTAAAGGAAAGAGAAGCTATGCAAGAGAATAACAACTTCCTGAAAGGTAAATTGGAAAAGGTAAAGAATTCCCAAGAAGTGCAGGGAAACAGAATTTGTGAATTGGAAAAGGTAAAGAAGTACAGGAAAATAGGATTTGTGAATTGGAAAAGATAAAGAATTCCCAAGAAAGTAGGATTTGTGAATTGAAAAAAGAAAATAACTCACTAAAAAAAAAAAAAAAAAAAAAAATTAGTGAAATGGAAAACAGTACCATAGAGCAAAACAACTCATTTAACAACTCAGTTGGAGATATACAAAAAGAAGTAAAAAAGCTAATGAAGGAAATAACTCATTAAAAATCAGAACTGAACAAAAAGAAATGATTACTGAAACATCAAAAATCAGTGAAACAAAACCAGTTAAAAAAAAATTAGGAAAAATGTTAAATATCTACTTGGAATAACAACAGACCTGGAAAATAGATCTAGATAATCTGAAGAATATTGGACTTCCCAAAAAATTATGATAAAAAAAGAACCTATATACTATTTTATAGGAAATCAATATGCCCAGATGTAATAGAATCAGAAGGTAAAATAGGCATTGAAAGAAATCATTGAACACCTTCTGAAAAATACCCTAAAAAAAAAAAAAAACAAAAAAAAAAAAACAAAAAAAAAACCTCCACAGAATACTGTGGCCAAATTTCAGAACTATCAGACTAAGGAAAAAAAATATTACAAGCAGCCAGGAAAAAAGCAGTTCAATAAGGGTCAATCAAGATCGGCTGCCTCCACATTAAAGGATCAAAGGGGTTGGAATCTGATATTTCAAAAGGCAAAAGAACTGGGAGTGATGCCAAGAATAAACTACCCAACTAAGCTGAGCATTTTCTTCCATGGAAGAAGATGGACATTTAATGAAACATATGTATTCCAATTATTTCTAAGGCAAAAACCAGATCTAAATAAAAAAATTGGATCTCCAACCATAGGACTCAAGAGAAGCTGAAAAAGGTAAAAGGAACTCTTGAGAACTGTATTTCTGTTGTGAACATAAAGACAACATGTATACTTTTATTTTACTGATATAACATTTAAAAAAAGGGAAATAGAAATGGAAAGGGGATAGTGTCAGAAAAAAGGGAAAAGGGGGGATAAAAAGAGGGAAACAGCATCCCACAAAGAGACAAATGAAACCTATCATATCTGAGGGAACTTAGAGAGGAGGAGAAACATTATGTGAACTTTACAGTCATCAGAGTTGGCACAAAGAGAAAATAATTAACATATTTGTTTTTCAAAAAATTTTCTGTCACCTCATTAAAAAGGAAGAGAGGAAAAGGGAAAAGGAAAAGAGTAATAAGGGAAAGGTATAAGAAAGAGAAAGAGATTCAAAGGAGAGAAGGAGGCATACTAAAGAGGGTGAACAGTGTGACAGAAGTGGGGACTATAAGTTTAATATTGGGAAAGAAGGTTAGAGGGGCAAGAAAAAGAAAAGGATAAACTGGGGATAATAAAATGATAGGAAATACAGAATTAGTAATTTTAACTGTAAATGTGAATGGGATGAACTCTCCCATTAAGTGGAGGCACATAGCAGACTGGATCAAAAGTCAGAACCCTACAATATGTTGTTTACAGGAAACATATTTAAAGCAGGGAGATACATACAGAGTAAAGGTAAAAGGCTGGAGTAGAATCTATTATGTTTCAGGTGAAGTCAAAAAAGCAGGGGTAGCCATCCTTATTTCAGATCAAGGAAAAGCAAAAATTGATCTAATTAAAAGAGATAAGGAAGCAAACTATATCCTGCTGAAGGGTAGCATAGACAATGAATCAATATCAATACTAAACATATATGCACCTAGTGGTAAAGCATCTAACTTACTAAAGGAGAAGTTAAGAGAGTTGCAAGAAGAAATAGACAGCAAAACTATAATAGTGGAAGATCTCAACCTTGCACTCTCAGAATTAGATAAATCAAACCATAAAACAAATAAGAAAGAAATTAAAGAGGTAAATAGAATATTAGAAAAAATAGGTATGGCAGATCTTTGGAAAAAAAACTGAATGGTGGCATTAAGGAGTATACTTTCTTTTCAGCAGTTCATGGAACCTATACAAAAATTGTCCATATATTAAGACATAAAGACCTCAAAATTAAATGCAGGAAGGCAGAAATTGTAAATGCTTTCTTTTCAGATCACAATGCAATAAAAACTACATTCAACAAAAAGTTAGGGGTAAATAGACCAAAAAGTAATTGGAAATTAAATAATCTGATCTTAAAGAATGATTGGGTGAAACAGCAAAGTATAAACACAATTTGTGGGATGGAGCCAAGTAGGTAATAAGGGGAAATTTTATATCTTTAAAGGCTTACTTGAATAAAATAGAGAAAGAGAAGATCAATGAATTGGACTTGCAAATTAAAAAGCTATAATTAATCTAAGCTAAGAACCCACATCAAATACTAAACTTGAAATCCAAAAATTAAAAAAGACAAATTAATAATATTGAAAGTAAAAAATATATTGAACTAATGAATAAACTAAGAGTTGGTTTTATGAAAAAAACAATAAAATAGATAAATCTCTGGTAAATCTGATTAGAAAAAGGAGAGAGGAAAATCAAATTATTAGTCTTAAAAATGAAAAGGGAGAACTTTCTACCAATGAAGAAGAAATTAGAGCAATAATAAGGAGTTACTTTGCCCAACTTTATGCCAAAAAATTTGATAACCTAAGTGAAATGGGCAACTAACTCCAAAAATATAGGCTTCCCCAATTAAAAGAGGAGGAAGTAAATTGCTTAAATAATCCTATTTCAGAAAAAGAAATAGAACAAGGTATTAGCTCCCTAAGAAAAAATGCCCAAGACCAGATGGATTTACATGTGAATTCTACTGAACATTTAAAGAACAATTAGCCCCAATGCTATATAAGCTATTTGAAAAAATAGGGAATGAAGGAGTCCAACCAAATTCCTTTATGATACAAACAAGGTACTGATTCCTAAACCAGGTAGGTTGAAAACTGAGAAAGAAAACTAAACTAATCTCCTTAATGAATATTGATGCTAAAATCTTAAATAAGGGGGGCTGCTAGGTGGCTCAATGGATAGAGCACCCGCCTTGAATTTAGGAGGACCTGAGTTCAAGGCTGGTCTCAGACAACACTTCCTAGCTGTGTCACCCTGGGCAAGTCACTTAACCCCAGCCTCAGGAGGGGAAAAAAATCTTAAATAAGCTATTAGCAAAAAGACTATACAAAATTATCTCCAGGATAATACACCATGATTGAGTAGAATTTATACCAGAAATGCAGGGCTGGTTTAATATTAGGAAAACTATTAGTATAATTGACCATATTAATAATCAAATTAACAAAAAACATTTGATCATCTTGATAGATGCAGAAAAAGCATTTAATAAAATCCAACATGCATTCCTACTGAAAACACTTGAAAATATATGAATAAATGGATTATTCCTTAAAAGAGTCAGGAACATATATTTAAAACCATCAGTAAGCATCATATGTAATGGGGATAAACTAGAACCTTTCCCAGTAAGATCGGGAGTGAAACAAGGTTGCCCCCTATCACCATTACTATTCAGTATTGCATTAGAGACATTAGCCTTGGCAATAAGAGTTGAGAAAGAGATTAAAAAAAATTAGACTAGGTAATGAGGAAACCAAACTATCACTCTTTGCAGATGATATGATGTTATACTTAGAGAACCCCAGAGATTCCACAAAAAAAGCTATTAGAAATAATTCATAAATTTATCAAAGTTGCAGGATACAAAACAAATCCAAATAAATGCTCAGCATTTTTGTACATCACCAACAAAATCCAACGGCTAGAGATACAAAGAGAAATTACATTTAAAACAACTGTGGAGAGTATTAAATATTTGGGAATCTATCTATCAAAGGTAAGTCAGGAATTATATGAGCAAAATTACAAAATACTTGCTACAAAAATAAAGTCAGATTTAAATAATCGGAAATACATTAAGGGCTCTTGGATAGCCAAGCGAATATAATAAAGATGATAATACTCCCTAAACTAATCTATTTATTTAGTGTTATTCCAATCAGACTTTTAAGAAACTATTTTAATTACTTAGAAAATATAATAACAAAGTTCATATGGAAGAACAAAAGGTCGAGAATTTCAAGGGAATTAATAAAAAAAAAATATCAAATGAAGGTGGCCTAGCTATACCTGATCTAAAACTATTTTATAAAGCACCAGTCACCAAAACCATTTGGTATTGGCTAAAAAATAGACTAGTTGATCAATGGAATAGGTTAGTTTCACAGGACAAAATAGTGAACTATAGCAGTCTACTGTTTGACAAATCCAAAGTCCCAACTTTTGGGATAAGAATTCATTACTTGACAAAAACTGCTGGGAAAACTGTAAAATAATATGGCAGAAATTAGGCATGGACCCACACCTAACACCACATAATAAGATATGATCAAAATGGTTCCATGATTTAGGCATAAATGATGAGATCATAAATAAATTAGAGAAACATAGGCTATTTTACCTCTCAGACTTGTGGAGGAGGAAGGAATTTGTAACCACAGGAGAATCAGAGATCATTATTGATCACAAAATAGAAAATTTTGATTACATCAAATTAAAAAGCTTTTGTAGAAACAAAACTAATGCAAACAAGATTAGAAGGGAAGTAACAAAATGGGAAAATATTTTTTACAGTTAAAGGTTCTGATAAAGGTCTCATTTCCAAAATACATAGAGAACTGACCCTGATTTATAGGAAACCAAACCATTCTCCAATTAATAAATGGTCAAAAGATATGAATAGACAATTTTCAGATGATGAAATTGAAACTATTTTCACTCATATGAAAGAGTGTTCCAAATCACTAGTGATCAGAGAAATGAAAATTAAGACAACTCTGAGAAAACCACTACACACCTGTCAGATTGGCTAAGATGACAGGAAAAAAAAATAATGATAAATGTTGGAGGGGCTGTAGGAAAACTGGGACACTGATACATTGTTGGTGGAGTTGTGAAAGAATCTAACCATTCTAGTGAGCAATTTTGAATTATCCCCAAAAAGTTATCAAAATGTGCATACCCTTTGATCCAGCAGTGCTACTACTGGGCTTATATCCCAAAGAAATACTAAAGAAGGGAAAGGTACCTGTATGGGCCAAAATATTTTTGTGGCAGCTCTGTTTGTAGTGGCTAGAAATTGGAAAATAAATGGATGTCCATCAATTGAAGAATGGTTGAGTAAATTATGGTATATGAATATTATGGAATATTATTCTATAAGAAATGACCAGCAGGATAAATACAGAGTCTTGGAGTAACTTACATGAACTGATGCTGAATGAAATGAGCAGAATCAGGAGATCACTATACACTTCAACAATGATATTGTATGATGATGTATTCTGATGGAAGTGGACATCTTCAACAAAGAGCAGATCTAATTCAGTTCCAATTGATCAATGATGGACAGAATCAGCTACACCCAGAGAAGGAACACTGAGAAATAAGTGTAAATTGTTTGCATTTTTGTTTTTCTTCCCGGGTTATTTTTACCTTCTGAATCCAATTCTTCTTGTGCAACAAGAAATTTGGTGCTACACACATATATTGTATGTAGGATATACTATAACACATTTAACATATATGGGACTGCCTGCCGTCTAGGAGATTGGGTGGAGGGAAGGAGGGGAAAATTCAGAACAGAAGGGAGTGCAAGGAATAATGTTGTAAAAAATTACCCATACATATGTATTGTCAAAAAAAAAGGTCTAATTATAAAATTAATTAAAAAATAAAGTATCAAAAAAAAAGAAATACTTCACACGTTTAGCAAAATTGTAGAATACAAAATAAAACCGCATAAGTCATCATCATTCTTATATGTCATTAAGAAAATCCAACAGAGTTTCAAAAAGAAATTCCTTTTAAAGTAATTACTGATAGTAGAAAATGTTTAAGAATCTATCTGCCCAGGGAAAATCAGAAACTATATGAATAAAACTACAAAACACTTTCCACACAAATAAAGTCAGATCTAACCAAATGGAAAAATAGTAAATGCTCTTGGATAGGGCCAGCAAATATAATAAAGATTACAATACTACCTAAACTAATCTATTTATCTAGAGCTATACCACTCAGACTCCCAAAAAACTATTTTAATGACCTAGAACAAGTAACAACAAAGTTCATATGGAAAAAACCAAAGGCCAAGAATTTCAAGGGAATTAATGAAAAAAAAAATCAAATGAAGGTGGCTTAGCTGTACCAGATCTAAAATTATATTATAAAGCAGCAGTTAAGAAAACCATTTGGTATTGGCTAAGAAATAGACTAGTTGATCAGTGAAATAGTTAGGTTCAAAGGACACAACAGCCAATAACTTTACTAATCTTATGCTATCAAACCCAAAGACACCAGCTTTTGGGATAGGAACTCAATGTTTGACAAAAATTGCTGGGAAAATTGGAAATTAGTATGGCAGAAACTAGGCATTGACCCACACTTAACACCACCAACAAAGATAAGGTCAAAATGGATTCATGACCTAGGAATAAAGAATGAGAATATCAATAAATTAGAGGAAATTAGGAAAGTTTACCGCTCAGACTTGTGGTAGAGGAAGGAATTTATGACCAAAGAACTAGAGATCATTATTGATCATGAATTTTGTACAAACGAAACTAATGAAGATAAGATTAGAATGGAAGCAATAAACTGGGAAAACATTTTTACAGTCAAAGATTCTGATAAAGGACTCATTTTAAAAATATATAGGGAATTGACTCTAATTTATAAGAAATCAAGCCATTCTCCAATTGATAAATGGTCAAAGGATATGAACAGACAATGAATGATGAAATTGAAAATATTTCCACTCATATGAAAGAGTGTTCCAAATCACTATTGATCAGAGAAATGCAAATTAAGACAACTCTGAGATATCATTACACACCTGTCAGATTGGCTAAGATGACAGGAACTAATAACGATGAATGTTGGATGGGGATGTGGGAAAACAGCGATACTGATACATTGTTGGTGGAATTGTGAATACATTCAGGCTTTCTGGAGAGCGAATTGGAACTATGCTAAAAAAAATTATAAAACTGTGCATTCCCTTTGATCCAGCAGTGTTACTACTGGGCTTATATCCCAAAGAGATTTTGAAGAAGGGAAAAGGAATGTTTATGGCAGCCCTCTTTATGATGGCCAGAAACTGGAAACTACATGGATGCCCATCAATTGGAGAATGGCTGAATAATTTGTATATATGAATATTATTGAATATTATTATTTTGTAACAAATGACCAACAGGACGATTTCAGAAAGGTCTGGAGTGACTTACATGAACTCATGCTGAGTGAAATGAACAGGACCACAAACTTATTCTATACTTCACCAACAATACTATATGATGATCAATCCTTATAGACGTGGCCATCTTCAACAATGAGATGAACCAAATCAGTTCCAATAGAGCAGTAATGAACTGAACCAGGTATGCCCAGCAAATGAACTCTGGGAGATGACTATGAACCACTACATTGAATTCCCAATACCCATATTTTCGTCTGCCTGCATTTTTGATTTCCTTCATAGGAAAGACAAGAGGCTGGAGGCATTTGGACAAGAGTTCTCAGGAAGGAAAGCGAGAGGAAGGCCTCCAAAAAGCTAGCCGAGCCCCAAGAGAAGGAGACAAGACTTGAAGGAGAAAATAAAGGATCTGGAGATAAGATTTGGAAAGAGACAGTAAAGGACTTTAACTCTGGTTGCATTTTGGGATTATTGAACTGAACTGAAACTAAGGCTGCGTCCAGAAGCTCCCCAAGAAACCTGCCCCCCAGAAAACAAGAGAAAGAGAACATTACATTTCAAAGTCTGATTCTTTTTGTATAGCAAAATAACTGTTTGGACATGGTATTTAATTTATACTTTAGCATATGTAACATGTATGGGTCAACCTACCATCTGGGGGAGGGGGAAGGAGGGGGAAAATAAACAAAAAGCTTGTCAGTGTTGTAAAATCACCCATGCATATATCACGTAAATAAAAAGCTATTAAAAAAAAAGAAATCAAAAGAAGAGTTCTTTTCTAAGAATGAAAGAGAAAGCTGGTGTCTTAATGTCTAGTAAAAAATATCCAGCATAGTTAATAAAAACTAAAGTGAATTCTGAATTGTAAATAAATGAATAAATAAAAAAGCAATTGGTACTCATAATTTTTTGTGAACAGGCAAATAGTAAATTATTCAGTTTATCTATACCACCTCGACATTTAACACCCCCCATTCCTCCATTAAAACAAAACAAAACAAAACAAAAACAAAAACAAAAAACAAACAAACAAACAAACAAAAAAAAAACTAATGCCAGAATTAGAGTATTCACATCTAAATTCACAGGCAAAAGCAGAGAGCACCTTGATGAGTCAAAGCCCTTATAAATTAAAACCAGAGTTTTAATCTAAATCCCTAAAGTGCTCATTTACTTAAAAATACCAGTCCTCTCACAGTAGTCACAATCTTATAGTAGGAATATGTTTACAGCCAATTTCCTTCCCCCTTCAGCCCCTGGTATTTATTTTGGGATCTGTGATGACCACTATTTACATAGGATTTTTTGGAATAATAATCTTTCCCATGCCTCAAATTTGCCCCAAAGAAAAAACCTATAAAGTGGTATATGTTGAATCTATACAGCAACTCAGAGGAAGCATGGCAGCTAAAAATAGGCTTCCTTTTTACTTGAGCTAGATATATCAGTTAATCACTCCATCCTCCAACAAAGACTTTAGAAAGTTGGTACCTCTCACCCTTGAGAAATGGTGGTAAATTCTACTAGTCATAAGGAGAAAAGGTAGAGAGTAGAGATCAATCAGGTTAGAGTTCCAGTGTTAGTAACACTGCATTAGACCTGAAGAATAGGGAAGAGAATCCATATTGTTTGAATTCTGTCCCCTCAGAGGATATGCATGTCAGAGACTCAAGTCAGTAAGCAAAATCACTCTCAGTGAGGAGAGATAAAAGCATCCTAGCAACTTAACCCTGTAGTTTTATAGATTTAGCAAAAGATGTGAAAATGATTTGGTGAGCACAAAAATTTCAGAAATAGGGAGAATAATGAGCATAACTAAAAATGCACTAGCAGAAACAAATAAATCAAAAGCAAAATTCATTTTGGGGAACTAAAGAACCAGAATCAAAAGGTGTAACATGCACTCCTGGCAGTTACAATTACTAGTCTGTCCTAGGCCCAACAGAGTACCTTTGATCACTGACCTTTGCAGTGTCAACTCTACCCAGCTTGCCTCCTCTGAGGCCTTCAAAGGTCTCTAGCCATGATCTCTTGTATCTATAGCTTAATAACCAGTAGCATGCTCAAGAACAGCCACATGTAATCTTAAAAAAGCCTTTATTATACCTACTCACATAATGCCCTGACATGATGACCTGACTTGTTGGTTTTCTAGTGAACACCTGATCAGAAGACCCACATGTTCACTACCAAAATCCTTACCTCTTTCGGCTATCCATCTCGGCTTGGCCACCCAGGCTAGGGAGCCAGGTTAAAGTGAGCAATTGCTGTCTGCAGTGGGCTTATAAAGGGCCTGCAAGGTCACACACACAGCCAATCAGCGAGAGAGTCACCCATTACAAAGCTATCCCAATGTGGCCAAGATCCCACCGACAGGGTAGTCCTAATATCCACAGAGAATACTTCCTGGGGCACTCAATCTCCCGTTACACTGTGCTACCACCCATTTAAAGGGCCCTTACAAAAATGGACAATAACAGGAGGAAAATGGTAGCAATAAAGAGTGAGTAGAACATTAAGTTCTCAAATTATGCTATAAAGCCATATTAATCAAAACTATTTGTTACTGATGAAATATTAAAAATGTACATCATTGTATCATTCAAGATAATGAAATTTCAGGAATAATTTAGCTCAATAATGGAATGTTTGATAATTGTAAGTATTGTGGTGTGGCAGTTAAAATAGGACAAACATGTAGAGATGTCTCTTTTTGGGGGACCTTATTGTCCCACTAGCAAGAGGATTTTTAGGCATCTCTGACTGCCCTAGATAGGCTTTCTGCCCAGTGAATGAAAAAGTGGCATTAAGGGAAGCCACATTTGATTCTATTCCTGTCTGAATAATTGTCTCCCCTTCCTATACTGTGATAGATTCGGAAAATCAGCAGATCATTCTGATCCATCCTAGTGAATTTTCCTTTTTTTATCATAGCTTTTTATTTACAAGATATATGTATAGGTAATTTTTCAGCATTGACAATTGCAAAACCTTTTGTTCCAATTTTTCCCCTCCTTCCCTCTACCTCTTCCCCCAGATGACAGGTAAACTAATACATGTTAAATATGTTAAAGTATAACTTAAATACAATATATGTATACATGTACAGATATTTTGCTGTACCAAAAGAATCAGACTTTGAAATAGTGTACAATTAGCCTGTGAAGGAAATAAAAAATGCAAGCTGACAAAAATAGGGATATTAGGAATTCTATGTAGTTGTTTATAGTCATCTCCCAGAGTTCTTTTACTGGGTGTAGCTGGTTCAGTTCATTACTGGTCTATTAAAACTGATTTGGTTCATGTCATAGTTGAAGAGGATCATGTCCATCAGAATTTATCATCATATAGTATTGCTGTTCAAATATATAATCTTCTGGTCCTGCTCATTTCAATCAGCATGAGTTCATGTAAGAGTCTCCAGGCCTTTCTTAAATCATCCTGCTGGTCATTTCTTACAGAACAATAATATTCCATAACATTCATATACCATAATTTATTCAGCTATTCTCCAATTGATAGGCATCTACTCAGTTTCCAGTTTCTGGCCACTACAAATAGGGCTGCACAAACATTCTTGCACATACAAGTCCCTTTCCCTTCTTTAAAATCCCGTTGGGATATAAGCCCAGTAATAACACTGTTGAATCATAGAGTATGCACAGTTTGATAACTTTTTGAGCATAGTTCCAAATCACTCTCCAGAATGTATGGATGTATTCACAATTCCACCAACAATGCATCAGTGTCCCAGTTTTCCCATATGCCCTCCAACATTCCATATTATCTTTCCCTGTCATTCTAGCCAATCTGACAGGTATGTAGTAGTATCTCAGAGTTCTCTTAATTTGCATTTCTCTGATTAATAATGACTTGGAGCATCTTTCCATATGGCTAGAAATAATTTCAATTTCTTCATCTGAGAATAGTCTGTTCATATCCTTTGACCATTTATGAATTTAAGAATGGCTTGATTTCTTATAAATTAGAGTCTCTTCTCTATATTTTGGAAATGAGGCTTTTATGAGAACATTTGACTATAAAAAATGTTTTCCAAGTTTATTGCTTCCCTTCTAATCTTGTCTGCATTGATTTTGTTTGTACAGAAACTTTTCAATTTGATATAATTAAAATTTTCAATTTTGTGATCAATAATGATTTCTAGTTCTTCTTTGGTCATCAATTCTTTCCTCTTCCGCAAGTCTGAGAAGTAAACTATGCTCTGTGCTAATTTATCTATAGTCTTATTCTTTATGCCTAGTTCATGAACCCATTTTGACCTTATCTTTGTGTGTGGTGTTAAATGTGGGTCAATAATTAGTTTGTACCATACTAATTTCCAATTTTCCCAATAATTTTTTGTCAAATATTGAGGTCTTATTCCAAAATCTGGGGTCTTTGGGTTTGATAACATAAGATTAGTAAAGTTATGGACTGTTTTGTCTTTTGAACCTAACTTATTCCACTATTCAATTAGTCTATTGCTTAGCCAATACAAAATGGTTTTGGTAACCACTGCTTTATAATATAATTTTAGATCTGGTACAGCTAGGCCACCTTCATTTGATTTTTTTTTTCATAAATTCCCTTGAAATTCTTGACCTTTTGTTTTTCCATATGAACTTTGTTGTTATTTTTTCTAGGTCATTAAAATACTTTATTTTGAGAGTCTAATTGGTATAGTGTTAAATAAATAGATTAGTTTAGATAGTATTATCATCTTTATTATACTTATTTACCCAATCCAAGAGCATTTACTATTTTTCCAATTGGTTTGATCTGACTTTATTTGTGTGGAAAGTGTTTTGTAGTTTGCTCATATAGTTTCTGATTTTCCCTGGGCAGATAAATTCTTTAACATTTTCTACTATCAGTAGTACTTTAAATGGAATTTGTCTTTGTAACTCTAATTGTTGATTTTTGTTAGTGCTATATAAGAATGCTGATGACTTATGTGGGTTTATTTTGTATCCTGCAACTTTGCTAACGGTCTGGATTATTTCTAATAGCTTTTTAGTAGAACCTCTGGGATTCTTTAAATATACTGTCATATTATTAGCAAAGAGTGATAATTTAATTTTTTCATTACCTACTCTTAATTCCTTTAATCTCTTTCTTGACTCATTGTCAAAGCTAGCATTTCTAATAGAATATTGAATAGTAATGGTGACAGTAGCAACCTTTTTTCACTCTTGATCTTATGGGAATGGTTGCAATTTATCCCCATTACATATGATGCTTACTGATGGTTTTAAATAGATGCTACTGATTATTTTAAGGAAAAATCCATTTATTCCTTTATTTCAAGTATTTTAATAGGAATGGATTGTAGATTTTATCAAATGCTTTTTCTGCATTTATTGAGATGATCATATGTTTTTTCTTAATTTGGTTATTAATATAGTCAATTATACTAATTGTTTTCCTAATAGTGAACCAGCCCTGCCTTCCTGGTATAAATCCTTCTTGATCATGGTGTATTATCCTGGAGGTGATTTTCTGTAGTCTTTTTGCAAATATCTTATTTAAGATTTTAGCATCAATGTTCATTGGGGAAGTTGGTTTGTAATTTTCTTTCTCTGTTTTCAACCTACCTGGTTTGGGTATCAATACCCTGTCTGTGTCATAAAAGGCATTTGGTAGGACTCCTTCATTCCCTATTTTTTCAAATAGTTTACATAGAATTGGGGCTAATTTTTCTTTAAATGTTTTGTAGAATTCACATATAAATCCATCTGGTCCAGGGGATTTTTTCCTGGGGAGTTGATTAATAGCTTGTTCTATTTCTTTTTCTGAAATGGGACTATTTAAGTAATTTATTTCCTCCTCTGTTAATCTGGGAAGCCTATATTTTTGGAGTTAGTTGTCCATTTCACTTAAGTTATCAAATTTATTGGCATAAAGTTGGGCAAAGTAACTCCTTATTATTTCTCTAATTTCCTCTTCCTTGGTGGAAATTTCCCCCTTTTCATTTTTAAGATTTACAATTTTATTTTCTTCTTTCCTTTTTCTAATCAGATTTTCCACATTGAAAGTAAAAAAAAAAAAACTATTGAATTAATAAATAAAACGAAGAGTTGGTTTTATGAAAAAGCCAATAAAATAGATAAACCTTTGGTAAATCTGATCAGAAAAAAGAAAGAGGAAAATCAAATTGTTAGTCTTACAAATGAAAAGGGGTATCTTTCCACCAATGAAGAGGAAATTAGAGAAATAATAAGGAGTTTTCTAGCTTTTTAAGTTGCAGGCCCAATTAGTTAATCTTCTCTTTCTCTATTTTGTTCAAATAAGCCTCTAAAGATATAAAATTTCCCCTTATTACTACTTTGGCTGCATCTCACAAATTTTGATACGATGTCTCATTCTTGTCATCATCTCAAATGAAATTATTAATTGTGTCTATAATTTGCTGTTTCACCCAATAATTCTTTAAGATGAGATTATTTAGTTTTGAATTACTTTGTGGTCTATTTACCCCTAACATTTTGCTGAATGTAGTTTTTATTGCATTGTGATATCGGAAAAGAAAGCATTTAATATTTCTGCCTTCTTGCATTTAATTTTGAGGTCTTTATGTCCTTATATATGGCCAATTTTTGTATACGTTCCATGAACTGCTTAGAAGAAAGTATATTCCTTTCTGTACCATTCAGTTTTATCCAAATATCTCTCATAATTATTTTTTCTAATATTCTATTTACCTCTTTAATTTCTTTCTTATTTGTTTTGTGATTTGATTTATCTAATTCTGAGAGTGCAAGGTTGAGATCTCCCACTATTATAGTTTTGCTATTTCTTCTTGCAATTCTCTTAACTTCTCCTTTAGTAAGTTAGATGCCATGCCACTAGGTGCATATATGTTTAGTGTTGATATTGATTCATTGTCTATGCTACCCTTTAGCAGAATATAGTTTTTTTCCTTATCCCTTTTAATTAGATCAAATTTTGCTTTTGCTTGATCTGAAATAAGGATGCCTACCCCTGCTTTTTTGACTTCATTTGAAGCATAATAGATTCTGCTCCAGCCTTTTATCTTTACTCTGTATGTATCTCTCTGCTTTAAATGTTTTTCTTACAAACATGTTGTATGGTTCTGACTTTTGATTCAGTCTGCTACCCACCTCTGCTTTATGGATGATTTCATCCCATTCACATTTATGGTTAAATTTATTAATTATGTATTTTCTACTATCATATTATCTCAAGATCATGCTTTTCTTTTTCTTGCTACCCTCACCCCCTTTCCCAGTATTAAACTTATGGGCCCCACTTGTATCAAACAGCTCTCTCTCTCTTTAGGATCCATCCCTCCTCCCTTTGAATCTCTTCTGCTTTCTTGAACCCTTCCCTTATTAGTCTTTTCCTTTTCCCTTTTTCTCTCCCACTTTTAAGTGCGGTGAGAGAAGATTCTCTGTAAAACAAATATGTCAATTATTTTCTCTTTGAGCTAACAGAGTAAGATTCACACAATGTTCCTCTCCCTCGCCACATTTCCTCAGATATGATAGGTTTCTTTTGCCTCTTCGTGGGATATAGTCTCCCTCTTTTTATCTCCCCTTTTCCCTTTTTTTGACACTATCTCCTTTCCATTTCTACTTTCCTTTTTTATGTTGTATCAGTAAAATAAAATTACATATGTGGTCTTTATGTCACAATAGAAATACAGTTCTTAAGAGTTTCTTTTACCTTTTTCTGCTCCTCTTGTGTCCTATGGTTGGAGATCAAAATTTTTGCTTAGTTCTGGTGTTCTTGTTAGAAACAAATGGAATTTATATGTTTCATTAAATGTCCATCTTCTTCCATGGACGAAAATGCTCAGTTTAGCTGGATAGTTTATTCTTGGCTGCATTCCAAGTTTTTTGCCATTTGGAACATCAGATTCCAGGTCCTTCAGTCTTTTAATGTGGAGACAGCCAGATCTTGAGTGACCCTTATTGTTGCACCTCAGTATTTGAATTTTTTTTTTCCTGGCTGCTTGTAACATTTTTTCTTTAATATGATCGTTCTGAAATTTGGCCACAATATTCCTTGGAGTTTTTATTTTTTGATCTTTTTTAGAAGGTGTTCGATGAATTCTTTCAATGGCTATTTTACCTTCTGATTCTATTATTTCTGGGCAGTTCTCTTTGATGATTTCCTGTAAAATAGTATCTATGCTCTTTTTTTCATCATAATTTTTGGGAAGTCTAATAATCCTTAGATTATCTCTCCTACATCTATTTTCCAGGTCTGCTGTTATTCCAAGTAGATATTTAACATTTTTTCTAATTTATTATTTTGTTTTGTTTTGTTTTGCTTGACTGATTCTTGATGTATCAATGAATCACTCATTTCTATTTGTTCCGTTCTGATTTTTAATGAATTATTTTCTTCATTAGCTTTTTTTTTTTTACTTCTTTTTGTATAAGTCCAACTGATTTTTCTTTTCTTTTTTTTTTTTTTTATATTCATTTTTCCAAATTGTCCCCTCCCTCCCTGCAATCCCTCCCCCCAATGGCAGGTAATCCCATACATTTTACATGTATTACAATATAACCTAGATACAATATATGTGTGTAACTACCATTTTCTTGTTGCACATTAATTATTAGCTTCCAAAGGTAGAAGTAACCTGGGTAGATAGACAGTAGTGCTAACAATTTACATTCGCTTCCCAGTGTTCCTTCTCTGGGTATAGTTATTTCTGTCCATCATTGATCAACTGGAAGTGAGTTGGATCTTCTTTATGTTGAAGATTTCCACTTCCATCAGAATACATCCTCATACAGTATTGTTGTTGAAGTGTATAGTGATCTTCGGGTTCTGCTCATTTCACTCAGCAACAGTTGATGTAAGTCTCTCCAAGCCTCTCTGTATTCCTCCTGCTGGTCATTTCTTACAGAGCAATATTATTCCATAACCTTCATATACCACAATTTACCCAACCATTCTCCAATTGATGGACATCCATTCAACTTCCAGTTTTTAGCTACAACAAAAAGAGCTGCCACAAACATTTTGGCACATACAGGTCCCTTTCCACTCTTTAGTATTTCTTTGGGATATAATCCCAATAACAGCAATGCTGGGTCAAAGGGTATGCATAGTTTGACAACTTTTTGGGCATAGTTCCAAATTGCTCTCCAGAATGGATGGATTCTTTCACAACTCCACCAACAATGTATCAGTGTCCCAGTTTTCCCTCATCCCCTACAACATTCATCATTATTTGTTCCTGTCATCTTAGCCAATCTGACAGGTGTGTAGTGGTATCTCAGAGTTTTCTTAATTTACATTTCTCTGATCAGTAGTGATTTGGAACACTCTTTCATATGAGTGGAAATAGTTTCAATTTCTTCATCTGAGAATTGTCTGTTCATATCCCTTGACCATTTATCAATTGGAGAATGGTTTGGTTTCCTATAAATCAGGGTCAGTTCTCTATATGTTTTGGAAATGAGACCTTTGTCAGAACTTTCCTTTTAAAAATATTTTCCCAATTTGTTACTTCCCTTCTAATCTTGTTTGCATTAGTATTGTTTGTAAGAAACTTTTTAGTTTGATGTAATCAAAATCTTCTATTTTGTGATCAATAATGATCTCTAATTCTCCTCTGGTCATAAATTCCTTCGTCTTCCACAGGTCTGAGAGGTAGACTATTCTCTGTTCCTCTAATCTATTTATGATCTCATTCTTTATGCCTAAATCATGGACCCATTTTGATCTTATCTTGGTATATGGTGTTAAGTGTGGGTCCATATCTAATTTATGCCATACTAATTTCCAGTTTTCCCAACAGTTTCTTCCGAATAATGAATTTTTGTCCTTATGTTGGTATCTTTGGGTTTGTCAAAGATTAGATTGCATTAGATGTACCCTTTTTTGTCCTTTGTATCTAATCTGTTCCACTGATCTACCGTTCTATTTCTTAGCCAGTACCAAATGGTTTTGGTGACTGCTGCTATATAATATAGCTTTAGATCAGGTACACTTAAACCCCCTTCTTCTGACTTTTTTTTCATTAGTTCCCTTGCAATTCTCGACCTTTTATTCTTCCATATGAATTTTGTTGTTATTTTTTCTTGGTCATTAAAATAGTTTCTTGGGAGTCTGATTGGTATAGCACTAAATAAATAGATTAGTTTGGGGAGTATTGTCATCTTTATTATATTCACTGGGCCTATCCAAGAGCACTGAATGTCTTTCCAATTATTTAAATCTGACTTTATTTTTGTGGCAAGTGTTTTGTAATATTTCTCATATTATTCCTGACTATTCTTTGGTAGATGGATTCCCAAATACTTTATACTCTCAACATTTGTTTGGAATGGAATTTCTCTTTGTATCTCTTGCTGTTGCATTTTGTTGGTGATATATAAGAATGCTGAGGATTTATGTGGATTTATTTTGTATCCTGCCACTTTGCTAAAATTTTGAATTATTTCTAGTAGCTTTTTAGCAGAGTCTTTGGGGTTCTCTAAGTATACCATCATGTCATCTGCAAAGAGTGATAGTTTGATTTCCTCATTTCCTACTCTAATTCCTTGAATCTCTTTCTCGTCTCTTATTGCCGAGGCTAGCGTTTCTAGTACTATATTAAATAGTAATGGTGATAGTGGGCAACCTTGTTTCACTCCTGATCTTATTGGGAAAGGTTGCAGTTTATTTCTATTGCATATGCTTACTGAAGGTCTTAAATATATGCTCCTGATTATTCTAAGAAATAGTCCATTTATTCCTATACTCTCAAGTCATCTATTTCACTTAAGTTATCAAATTTATTGGCATAAAGTTGGGCAAAGTAACTCCTTATTATTTCTCTAATTTCCTCTTCATTGGTGGAAAGATCCCCCTTTTCATTTGTAAGACTATCAATTTGATTTTCCTCTTTCTTTTTTCTGATCAAATTTACCAAAGGTTTATCTATTTTATTGGCTTTTTCATAAAACCAACACTTGGTTTTATTTATTAACTCAATAGTTTTTTTTACTTTCAATATTATTGATTTCTCCTTTTAATTTTTGTATTTCAAGTTTAATTTTTGGTTGGGGGTTTTTAATTAGGTCTTTTTCTAGCCTTTTAAGTTGCAAGCCCAATTTGTTAATCTTCTCTTTCTCTATTTTCTTCAAATAAGCCTCTAAAGATATAAAATTTCCCTTATTACTGCTTTAGCTGCATCCCACAGATTTTGGTATGATGTCTCATCATTGTCATTATCTTGGGTGAAATTATTAATTGTTTCTATAATTTGCTGTTTCACCCAGTCATTCTTTAAGATGAGATTATTCAGTTTCAAATTACTTTTGGGTCTATTTATCCTTAACTTTTTACTGAATGTAGCTTTTATTGCATTGTGGTCTGAGAAGGCATTTATTATTTCTGCCTTCCTACATTTAATTTTGAGATCTTTATGTCCTAATATATGGTCAATTTTTGTATAGGATCCATGAACTGCTGAGAAGAAAGTATATTCCTTTCTATTGCCATTCAGTTTTCTCCAAAGGTCCGTCATACCTAGTTTTTCTAATGTTCTATTTACTTTTTCAATTTCTTTCTTGTTTGTTTTGTAGTTTTATTTGTCTAAATCTGAGAGTGCAAGGTTGAGATCTCCCACTATTATAGTTTTACTGTCTATTTCTTCTTGCAACTCTCTTAACTTTTCCTTTAGAAAGTTAGATGCTATACCACTTGGTGCATATATGTTTAGTATCGATATGGCTTCATTATTTATGCTACCTTTCAGCAGGATATAGTTTCCTTCCTTATCTCTTTTAATTAGATCAACTTCTGCTTTTGCTTGATCTGAGATAAGGATAGCTACCCCTGCTTTTTTGGCTTTACCTGAAGCATAATAGATTCTCCTACAACCTTTTACCTTTACTCTATATGTATCTCCCTGCTTTAAGTGTGTTTCTTGTAAACAACATATTGTAGGGTTCTGATTTTTGATCCAGTCTGCTATCCGTCTCTGTTTGATGGGAGCGTTCATCCCATTCACATTTACAGTTAAAATTACTAATTCTGTATTTCCTACCATCATATTATCCCCAGATTATGCTTTTTCCCTTGCCCCCCCTGAACCCCTTCCCCAATATTCAATTTATAGACCCCCCTTGTGACACGCAGCCTTCCTTTTTTTTTTTTTTTAGTATCCCTCGCCCCTCCCTCCACGTCCCTTCTCTTATTCTCCTTTTCCTTTTCCCTTTTCCTCTCCCCCCTTTTAATGAGGTGAGAGAGAATTCTCTGAAAAACAAATATAACAATCATTTACTCTTTGAGCCTCTTCTGATGAGAGTAAGATTTACACAATGATTCTCCCCCTCTCTAAATTCCCTCAGATATGGTGTATTTTCTATGCCTCTTCCTGGGATGTAGTTTCCCTCTTTTTATCACTCTTTCCCCTTTTTTTGATACTACCCCCTTCCCTTTACTACACCCCCTCCTTTTTTTTTCTTTTATATCAGTAAAATCAAATTATCCATGAGTACTTTCTATATACCCACAACAGAGATATAGTTCTCAAGGGTTCTGTGTACCTTTTTCTGTTTCTCTTCAGTCTTGTGGATGTAGATCAAATTTTTTGTTTAAGTCTGGTTTTTTTCTTATAAACATATGGAATTCCTCTATTTCATTGAATGACCCTCTTCTTCCATGGAAAAAGATGCTAAACTTAGCTGGGTAGTTTATTCTTGGTTGCAATCCTTGATCTTTTGCCTTTTGGAATATCAGGTTCCAGGCCCTTCTATCTTTTAATGTGGAGGCAGCCAGATCTTGGGTGACCCTTATTGTGGCACCTTGGTATTTAAATTGTTTTTTTCTAGCTGCTTGCAGGATTTTCTCCTTTGTGTGGTAATTCTGCAGCTTAGCCACAATATTCCGTGGTGTTCTTTTTTTAGGGTCTATTTCAGAAGGAGTTCGATGAATTCTTTCAACATCTACTTTCCCCTCTGTTTCTATTATCTCTGGACAGTTCTCTTTGATAATTTCCTGTAAAATAGAATCTAGTCTCTTTTTTTGGTCATAGTTTTTGGGAAGTCCAACGATCCACAGATTATCTCTCCTAGATCTATTTTCCAGATCTATAGATTTTCCCAGTAAGTATTTGACATTATTCTCCAGCTTTTCTTTTTTTTTTTTTTTTTTTTTTTTTTTGTTTTGTTTTTGTGTGACTGATTCTTGGGTTCTCAATGAATCATTCATTTCTATTTGTTCCATCCTGACTTTTAAGGAGTTATTTTCTTCATTCACAGTTTTTAGTTCTTTTTGTAAATGCCCAATTTCATTTTTAAATGAGTTATTTTGCCCTATTGAATTTTTTTCCATTTCCCTAATTTTTTTTTTTTTTGAGAATTATTTTCTTTTTCCAATTCAGAAATCCTATTTTCTTGGGACTTTTTTATCTTCTCCAATTCAGAAATCCTACTTTCCTGTGATTTTATTTAACCTTTTCTAATTCACTAATTTTGTTTCCCCGCATCTCCTGTGAATTCTTTATTTTTTCCAATTCCAATTTCATAGCTTCTCTTTCCTTTCCCCATTTTTCTTCAAACTCTCTTAACTTTTTAATAGTCTCTTCAAGGAGAGAGTTATGTGATGGGGGGCAGGAATCGTTCCCCTTTAGGTTGTTATCTGCTGACTCTCTGCTGTTAACTTCCTCGGGGTTGGATACCCGCTCTTTCTCTGTGTAGAAGGAATGTATGGTTTTTTTGGGCTTCTTGTTCATACTTAAAAAATCTTTTGGGGAAGAAATACTAAAGAGCAGAAAGAGACATATATGTGCCAAAATGTTTGTGGCAGCTCTTTTTGTTGTAGCTAGAAATTGGAAGATGAATGGATGTCCATCAATCTGAGAATGATTGGGTAAATTGTGGTATATGAAGGTTATGGAATATTATTGTTCTGTAAGAAATGACCAGCAGCAGGAATACAGAGGAGGCCTGGAGAGACTTACATCAACTGATGCTGAGTGAAATGAGCAGAACCAGAAGATCACTATACACTTCAACAACAATACTGTATGAGGATGTATTCTGATGGAAGTGGATATCTTCAACATAAAGAAAAGCCAACTCACTTCCAGTTGATCAGTGATGGACAGAGGTAGCTACACCCAGAGAAGAAACACTGGGAAGTGAATGTAAATTGTTAGCACTAATATCTGTCTGCCCAAGTTACATGTACCTTCGGAATCTAATGTTATTGTGCAACAAGAAAATGATATTCACACACATGTATTGTATCGAGGTTATATTGTAACACATGTAAAATGTATGGGATTGCCTGTCATCGGGAGGAGGGAATAGAGGGGGGGGGGATAATTTGGAAAAATGAATACAAGGGATAATATCATATATATATATATATATATATATATATATATATATATATATATATATATATATATAATAAAATATTTCACTATTAAAAAAAAAAAAAAATCTTTTGGGGTCTGTCCCTGGGATAGGAAATTATTTATTTATTTCTTTACCACTTCCTCCCAGACTGGATGGATACAGCGGCCCCTGCGCCTGAGCTAAGAGAGAGCTCTGGGAGAGAGTTCCCCACCCCCTCCCTGGAATTGCCTCAGAGGTGATCAGCAGTGCTGTGCTTTGAGGGCGCTGTGTTTTAGCGGCTTCCCTGAGGTTGAGACTGAACAGTAAAGGCGACTCAAAGCCTAGCCTGTGGGTCCTGGTGGGGCGTGGATGTCTGCAGCAGGTGACTTGAAAAGCCCCTGCGCTCAAATTGGGAAGTGTCTGCCAGAAACCATGGTCTCTAGTTCAAAGGTTCTGCTTCTCTGGGACTTCCGTTCCACAGCCTCCAGCCAGCTGAGCCAGGCACTATGAGTTACCGCCCCGCCCACTCTTCAATCTCTTAACTACCCGGAGGTAAAAGTCTGGATTGCCTATGTCGTCCACAACCCCTGTGACGAGATTCACTGTGTCACCCCTGGGATCCGGGAAGATCCAATCTAGTTTCAAATTCCAAAGTGGCTCAGATTTCTCTTCTGAACTGCTGTTCCATAAGCAGAGAAGAGCTAATAGCCTGTGCCAGATTCTTTTACCTCTGTGGATTCTCTGATCCCAGAGCCCTCTCCAGCACAACTGGCGCAGTGTGCCACTACCCCACCGTCTGTGCTGGCCTCTCTTCTTCCTTCCCTGGGAGCTGACCTTTCCTGCTGAAACTCCAGATTCTCTTCAGCTGGTAAGTAGTGCTTCCAGTCCTTGTGGGTTCTATCAGTCCAACGCTATTTCTGAGGCTGATTAAATCTAGTTGGTTGTGAGGGAAGAAAGGAGCTTACACATTGGCGTGTATCTTCTCTGCCATCTTGGCTCCGCCCAACTGATTTTTCAAATGAGCTGTTTTGCTCTAGGATTTTTTTTTCCATTTCACTAATTTTTTTCTTTTTTTTAGTGAGTTATTTTCTTTTTCTAGTTCACTAATCCTACTTTCTTGGGAGTTCTTGATTTTTTCCAATTCACAAATTCTGTTTCCCTGCACTTCTTGTCAGCTCTTTACCTTTTCCAATTCATATTTCAGGTAGTTGTTACTCTTATATAGCTTCTCTTTCCTTTTCCCATTTTTCTTCTATATTTCTTTTATGATTTTTAATAGTCTCTTCTAGGAAAGATTTGCTTGATGGGGGCCAGGTTACATCTGGAGCCTGTTTGCTATTAGACTCCTCATGGTTGAAAACCTGCTCTTTTTCTGTACAGAACCTATCAATCATCCTTTTGATTTTTTTTACTAATTTTTTTAAAGCATGTAGGGTCTGACTTCAGGGCAAGGAGGTTACCAGCTTCCTCTGCAGAGCATGGATATGTGTATGGATGGTAGCTGTCCTGCCAATGGGCTGCAAAGAGCTGCAACATACAAGAGTGCTCTGGGAAAAAGTTCCCTACCAGAAGTGGCTAGGCCTGGGTTGAGCTTTGCAAGTGCCCTGCTAAGAACCCTGCTATGTGGATTAGCGACTACCCTGGGAATGGAGGCTAAGCAGTTAAAGTGTCACTACCCCAAGCCAAAGCCCTCTGTGGGGCAGTGCCTATTAGCGGTTGCCCAGGGAATAGTCCCACATGGCACAAGAAGTGGCCTTGTCCAGAGAAGCACGCCCTGGGCTATACCCCTCTGCTGTGCAGATTTGTGACTGTCCCAACCTGTTCTGCAGAATGCAGCTGTGGTCTGTGCTGTCACTTCTGGTTTTGGGTGGGTATAGCCAGATCTTATTAGATTCTGGCATTTTTACAGTATCCCTTACCTTTGGCTTTAACTTCTCTGCTGGTCTACTGCTTTGTAATCAAGGAAGAACAGTTAGCCTATAGCAGAATCATCTCTATAACTTTTCTAGCCACAGAGGTTACCTCATCCCTGGTTTGCACTAGACTCTCCTATGTCCCTGTCTGTGCTGGTCTGTTCCCACTGCTCAGGACAAAACTTTTCTGTCAAACTTGCAGATTATCTTTGGCTGGCAAGTTGTTGTACTTCTAATCTTCGTGAATTTTACCAGTCAAGTGCTATTTTTGAGACGGAATTTACTAATTAGTTGTGAGGGTATGAGAGGAGCTTAGAAAGTCACATGTGCCTTCTATGCTACAGCCCTTTATGAATTTTCTACATGTCATTTTGTCACTTCCTAGACTCTATTTTTTATGATGTCACAGAATACAGTTGCAGTGATAAGATATATGTGTATGTGTTTGTCTGTGTGTGTGTGTATCAAATGTTCATACCATTTGATTTCTTTATGATGTGTAAATGCCTCTTATTTAAGAGTAGAGAGAAACATAATTTGAAGAACAACAATCTCTGAGAGTGGAAGAAATTGAAAGCCAGGATCTATTTGTAGAAAAATCTCACTGGATGGGGATGGGGGAACAGTTTCTTTGTCTTTGTTAAATTCTCTATTAGTTCATGTCCTCTAATCACAATTATTCCACAGGGTTCTGCCCTGGGTATTCTTTTCTTTTCCCTTTAGAATACATTGATCATATACTACTTTATGTGATCTGATCAGCTTCCATTAATTTAATAACCATCTCTTTGCTGATGATTCTCAGATATGTTTATCCTGCCCCAACTTTTATACTGACCTTCAATTTCATAGCTCCAACTGTCTTTTAGATATCTTGAACTGGATGTCAACATGTCTAAAACTTCCTAACTTTTCTAATATTGTTGTGCTGCCAGTACCTGAGACTCAAAATCCAGGAGTCATTGTCCAACATCTCATTATCCTTCGTACTTCCCTATATAATCTGTTGTCAAAACCTGTTGATTTTCCTTATGTAGCATTTCTCAAATTTTATCTTTGTTTATTTTCTCATCTGATTCTGATATGTCTTTATTACCTCAAATTTATACCTTTGATATAGTCTTCTAGTTAAGTGTCTGATTCAACTCTCTCTCCATCTAATACATCCTGCATTTAGCCACCAATATGATTTTAGTAAAGCAATAAGTCTGACCATAAAAGCCATCTCCTATTCAATACAATCCAGGGACTTCTTATTACCTCCAGCATCAAATACAATATCTTGTTTTTCATTCAAACCCCTTAATAACCTGTTCCTTTCCTACCTTCACAATCATGTGTTCTTCAGTCTAGTGACACTGGCTTCCTTCCTGCTCAATGAACAAGAACATTACATTTCTTGGCTGTGGACATTTTATTTGGTTGTACCCATCCTTAGGATGCTCTTCTTCATCATCTCCACTTATTGCTTTTCCTAACTTCATTTAATGGCTAATTATTAACATTATTAACATATTCTCCATAGAAGCCTTTCTTAGTCCTTCTTAAGTACCGTCCCTCTTTCAATCTTGATCTTGATTGAATCCTACTTATTCTATGGATAGCTTTCTCATATATATTTGTTATTTATTATGTGTACAGTTAGGGGCAGGAACTAAAGAACATGAAGTGTAGACCTTGGCACATGGATTCTTAATAAATATCTATTGATTAATTGATTATTGAGAAAAATATTATATCTCTATCTATCTTAGTTAATATGAGGTAAATGAATAAGAGCATTGAAAAACTGATTCCAAAAGGAGATAGTAGGAAGCAATTCTTAGTAAGACTATGAGCTCAAGACTGTCACATGGAAAGATTGCCTAAGATTGTGAAACAACTTTCAGCTGAGGCTGCATGCTCAGATTTTTTTTTTTTTTTTGTTCTGATACAAAATGTGTACAAGAGGAGTCAAGTGAGAAACAGATCTCATGAGAGAATTGTAATAAGATTTTGGTGTAATAAACATAGAATGAACAAACAACCAGTCTTAGACACATTAATCAACTGATCAGAAAGTAAATGCCTACAATGAGTCATTCACTTATTCCTGGGGATAAAGTACAAAAATGAAACCAATTCTGCCCTCAAGAAATTTTCTTACTTGCATGAACTGATGCTGAGTGAAATGATTAGAAGAAGAAAATTGTATACAGCCAAGAGTATTGTATAAATAACAATTATAAATTAGTAATACGATGATCCTAGATATTCCCAAAGACTTTCATGATAAAATTCTATCCAGTTATAAAGAACTGATGGTTTTTAGCATTAGTATAATGTCCTTCCTTTCTGCCTTCCTCCCTTTTTCCCTTCATCCATCATTCCCTTCCTTCCTCCTTCCCTCATTCCTTCACTTCCTTCCTCCTTCCCTCATTCCCTCACTTCCTTACTTTTTCTTCCTTCCTTCATTTCTTCCTTCTTTCCTTCCTTTTCTTTTTTCTTTCTTTCTTCCTTCCTTCTTTTCTTTCTTTCTTTCTTTTCTTTCTTTCTTTCTTTTCTTTCTTTCTTTCTTTCTTTCTTCCTTCCTTCTTTTCTTTCTTTCTTTCTTTCTTTCTTTCTTTCTTTCTTTCTTTCTTTCTTTCTTTCTTTCTTTCTTTCTTTCTTTCTTTCTTTCTTTCTTTCTTTCTTTCTTTCTTTCTTTCTTTCTTTCTTTCTCTCTCTCTCTCTCTTTCTTTCCTTCCTTCCTTCCCTTCCTTCCTTCCTTCCTTCCTTCCTTCCTTCCTTCCTTCCTTCCTTCCTTCCTTCCTTCCTTTCTTCCTTCCTTCCTTCCTTCCTTCCTTCCTTCCTTCCTTCCTTCCTTCCTTCCTTCCTTCCTTCCTTCCTTCCTTCCTTCCTTCCTTCCTTCCTTCCTTCCTTTCTTTCTTTCTTTCTTTCTTTCTTTCTTTCTTTCTTTCTTTCTTTCTTTCTTTCTTTCTTTCTTTCTTTCTTTCTTTCTTTCTTTCTTTCTTTCTTTCTTTCTTCCTTTCTTTCTTCCTTTCTTTCTTTCTTTCTTTCTTCCTTTCTTTCTTTCTTCCTTTCTTCCTTTCTTTCTTTCTTCCTTTCTTTGTTTCTTTTTTTTCTTTCTTTCTTTCTTTCTTTCTTTCTTTCTTTCTTCCTTTCTTTTTTCCTTTCTTTCTTTCTTTCTTTCTTTCTTTCTTTCTTTCTTTCTTTCTTTCTTTCTTTCTTTCTTTCTTTCTTTCTTTCTTTCTACTTCCTCCCTACTTCCCTCCCTTTCTCCCTTCTTTCCTTTCTTTATCTTTCTTCCTTTCTTCCTTCATTTCAAATGCAAAATAAAAAAAAGAAAGCATGTTAAAAGTTGTTTATACTTGTATGTGGGAAAAGATACTGACTTTCTACCACATGAATTTCCCAGTGGGCACTCCTAATCTGTTTTCAATACTTGTGCCTGTTGCCTCCATTGATGGCATTTGTATTTGTGTGTGCCTTAGATTCATGAGAAAACATTTACATTGCAATGTTCCTAAGTTGTGATTTCATTAAATTCCTTTGTTTCAAACTAATTGTGTCATCTGTCTTAATAGAAAAAAAAGTAAGCACATTAATGATGACCTATATTATACAATTTTGCATGGACATTGTAGACTAAGAAAGTCAAATTCAAAGAGAAATAGATCTGTATTGACTTTGAAAACCTCAAATTAACATTATTTATATGTTATGCTATTTTTATTTATGTTGTTAAATATTTTCCAATTTTATTTTGATTTGATTAAGATAGCACTTGGAAATATTGTAGGCTACATGAAACTTACATGATATGTTTGACATCTCTGATATTTTTAATATACTCAAATTTTCAAATGATTTTGTATTATTCAATTTGCTAAACTTTTTAACATACTCATGCTACACACAAAGGTTTTAATATATATATACATATATTTAAATTTACATTCACAATGAACTTAAGTAGCAATACAAATAGCTTATAGAAGAAGAAACAGAATACCAAAGAGATTTATTGACCTACCCAAGATCACACAGTCTATAATGGATAGAGTTGAAAATTTAATATAATTCTAGCTAGCTGTCTTTCCACTATAGCAGCATATTTCCATGTTACTGAAGGTATTTCAATAGCCTACATTGATTCTAATGTAATCACTTCAATCAATCAGTGAATGCACAAGCATGTTTTAAGTATATTTTATGTTCAGGCAAAATGCTGGCCTCTGGAGACAAACATAGAAAGGAGACAGTTTATGACTCCAAGAAGCTAATTTTCTATGAAGATTATATAAGCTCACAGATAAATGATTAAAAACATAAGTGATTGGGTTATTAATCAATTAGCTAAAATTTATTAAGTACCTATTATGAGCTCAATGATTGTGATAAATAGGGAAGGGTGGTTTTAGTAATTGTGAGAATTAGGAAAGTCCTTTTGAAGAGATTTTTACTTGATTGGGCCAAGAAAGAGAGAGGCATTTTAAGAGGCAGAAGGGAGAAGTTTGACTGTTTTAGGTATGGAAGACAGTCTGTGAAAAGAAAAAAGAGTTAGGAGATAGAACATTATGTATGTGCAGCAGCCAATAATCAGGATGTTGAATTATACAGTGAGTAAAGAAAATTAATATGTAACCATTCTGGGGGGAGGGGGAAGTCTGAGGACATATGTTAAAGAGATTTAAATACCAGATGATTTGAATTTTATCCTAAAGGCAAGGGGAACCACTGAATCTTCATGAGTAAAGCAGTAACATGGTCAAACCTGTGATTTAGAAATAAAGATTCAGCAGTTTGTGTTGGACACATTGTAGAGAAAAAAAGATTGACTCAGGCACATCATTTAGGATGATTTTGCACAAACACCACTTATCATTTCTTCTCAACTCCACTTCTTGGTGCATATATATTTTCATGGCTCAGCTTGAGTGCTAATCACTTCAAAAAAAGTTCTGTAATTACTTAGTTATTCTTATTATTATTATTACCCAGATTTATTATTATTTCTATCCAATAAATGTCATTTTTAAAAAAAGTGTGACCTGCATAGTATTAGAGTATCAACTATAAGTATTTTCAAAAAGACCACTATGAAAATAATCCCAACTTACAAAGCAACAATAATGACTAAAGGGGAAAAAAGTTGCAAGAAAAATCTTTGAAGACCTTGACAAAATTCTCCAAACCAAATCAAGATGTATTGTGATATTTGGTAACTTCAATGGAATATTGAGAAAAGGTAAATATGAGGAAACTGTATGAGAAATCATTTTTATGCTTTCCAATAATCCAATGAAAAATGGCATAAATTGGTACATTATGCAGAAAACTCACATCTCTACAGAATGGAAACATTCTAAAGAAATTCTAAGTGCATGCTATTTGATCCAGCAGTGCAACTACTGGGTTTATATCCCAAAGAGATATTAAAGAAGGGAAAAGGATCCATATGTGCAAAAATATTTGTGGCAGCCCTTTTTGTAGGCTAGAAACTGGAAATTGAATGGATGCCCATCAATTGGAGAATGACTGAATTAATTGTGGTTTAAGAATATTATGGGATATTATTGTTCTGTAAGAAATGACCAGAAGGATGATTTCAGAGAGGCCTGGAAGACTGGCATGAACTGATGCCAAATGAAATGAGTAGAACCAGGAGATCACTATACATATCAACAATACTATATAAGGATCAATTCTTATGGTGGCAGCTAGGTGGCACAGTGGATAGAGCACCAGTCCTGAATTCAGGAGGACCTGAGTTCAAATCTGGTCTCAGACACTTAACACTTCCTAGCTGTGTGACCCTGGGCAAGTCATTTAACCCCAGCCTCAAAAAAAAAAAAAAAAATTCTGATGGACATGGCTCTCTTCAACAATGAATGATCCAAACCAGTTCCAATTGTTCAGTAATGAAGAGAATTAGCAATCAGCTACACCCAGAGAGAGAACTATGGGAAATGATTGTGGACCACAATATAGCATTTTCACTCTTTCTGTGATTGTTTGCTTGCATTTTTGATTTCCTTCTCAAGTTTTTTAATCTTCTTGATCTTCTTTCTGGATCTGGTATTTTTGAGCAGCAAGATAATTTTATAAATATGTATACATATTTTGTATTTAACATATACTTTAACATATTTAACATGTATTGGACTACCTGCCAACTAGAGGAGGGAGTGTGAGGAAGAAGGGGAAAAGTTGGAAAAGAAGGTTTTGCAAGATCAGTGTTGAAAAACTACCCATGCATATGTTTTGTAAATAAAAAGTTATAATAAAAAAAAAAAGAAAAAAGAAATTGTGAGTACTGGATGTAGAAGTTACTAATAGTATCACAATGATGAATGAAATTATATTTTAGTGAATAGGAAATGACTTATTATGGAAATGGAAGTAGAAGGTTCTCTGTATTCAGGCAGAAGATTGACTCACCAGAGCTAAGATCAGAATTTATAATGAATTAAAAGAAAAACATTTAAAAAGAGGCATAATATATAATTAAGGTTAAACCCTAAATTATTTAAGCAAACTACTGAAAATTTTCCATTTCAAAAATGCAAAGTGAGAAATCAAAAATGATATTATCACTAATTAGAATAATTCCATTAAGAAGTTAACTCAGTGAAAATTACTTGCCAAAACAGAGAACAAGAAATTCAAAAAACATTTTGTCCAGTAAACATTTGATTTTCTTGCCAAATAAAGAAATATGATGGCTAAAGGTAATACGTGATTAAAATAGACATTTATCTTTAACAATCTTATAAGGAGAATACATGAATAATAATCAGTAATATTGTCTCATTAAAATACACTAAATCAGTAAAGCACAAAACTAGTCCTAAGGAAGCTTGATAAGATATTCATCCAAGCAAAATCAAACTATGAGCATTCAATGATAAATGAGAATAGGAAAACAAATGGAAGAAAAATAGAATTGACTTGATAAAAACATCTAAAACTGTTTTTTTTCCTTGAAGGTTAGCAGAACTACCATACTTGACTTTAATATTAATCTCTAAAATAGAAATTGCACTAAAGAGAACAAAGATGGGAAAAACCATAGATTAGAACAAACATTTATAAATGAGTGAAATGTATGAGGTCAATGACATAGGGATAGAGAAGACATTGAAAATTAGAAGATACAAAATGAAGGTAAACAATTTATATCTCATTAATACTAAAAAATTGTATATAAATAAAAATAAATAACACCAAGAGTAAATTATTTACCTACTCACCCATTATACAAAATCTGTATAAAGTATCGCCTATACATAAATTGAGGGCATCCTTAATAAGGGTATTTGTAGAGAATAAATAGTTTTTGAAAAGCTATATTCAACAAAGGATTGCATCTTTACCACTTAGCAATTCAAGGAAAGAAAAAGCAAATATAACATTCTTTGTGGGTATTTTTGATAATTATGAAAAAGCATTAGCTTGATATTTAAAAAAAATCATATAAGCTCTCTTGCAGCAAGGAGTTTCCCTTTCATATCATGAGTATGATAAATGATTCATTGAAAGATGTAACAACATGAATAATTAGTGAATAGCAGTCTAATAATAAACATCACAAAAGGCATAAAACAGGAACATGTATGTTTGCTAAAAGTATTCACTATTATAATGGAAATGATCCAGTGAAGAATCCAGGTTGAAGAGGAATTCTCTATAAATATTTTTTGTTTGTTCGTTTGCTGAGGCAATTGGGGTTAAGTGACTTGCCCAAGGTCACACAGCCAGGAAGTATTAAGTGTTTGAGGCCAAATTTGAAGTCAGGTTCTCCTGAATTCAGAACTAATATTCTATCTACTATATCAACTAGCTGACCCTGGAATTTTCTATAAATATTGAGGAATATCTAAGTACTTCTGTTCATGAATACCCCTAGAATATGGTTGATCCCTATGTAAGACATCTAAATCCATCAAAGAAATTTTTGCTGTCCATACTCACAAATAATACTGATACCTAGAGAAAATCTGTTATTCATATTTTAATTTGCACCCCAATAGACACACTATTAAGACCATATTGAAATTATTCAGTACTTTGTATTTATAAGAAAGACAATGGAGATAGATAACCACCTGAATTCCATTGAATAGTAGTTGAATAGTTTAATATGAGTTGAATAGTGGTAGGAAAGCAGGGTTCATTGTATTCAGAAAATTGCATTAAAATAAAAAAAAAGAATGTCCTCTATAACAGCAAAGCTCCATTTTTTACACTTTTAATTAACATTTTTCTAGTCTTGCTATTTGGCAACAAAAAGATATGAATTATAACACCTAAAAGAACTTAGCAATGAGCATTATAAAGAACATAAATAAACATGAAGCAACATACAAACAATGAACTTCACAGAGAGCTGAGTAAATGATGCCATCAAGAAGTTGTATGACAGAACAAGAAGATCAGTAGGTCTTGTCATAAAAGTGTGGAATGACAGGTAAAAGGCCTACATTTGTTTCCTATTCATGATAGAAGAAATTGAGCAAGACCTTCAATCCATTGATTGGATTTCTTTTCTTGAACATTCAGGAGGATGAGGGTTCCACAGAATGTACATGTGTTGCTGTCTGCTTCACTGGAATAAACACCCAAATCAGTAAGATACCATGTTTGTTTAAGAGGTTGAGCAGCAATTGATCTAAAAGTATGTCATGTGTATTCTATGAGTAGAGAAAAAGGGAAATGTGTGTCAAATTTTGAGGAACTAGAATTGACAAAACTTGAGAATTGACTGAATATGAGGAAGTAGAGAAAGTGAAGATTGTGGGCCTGATTGACAAGAGGAATGAGTTAAATTTTTCTCAGTTGATATTAATTTGGAACTTATTTTATATTAAATGATTGTTTACATTTTTTGAGAACTCCAGTGCATAAGCTATGAACAATTTGGAGAATTATTTTTTACATATTTCTATCATTGCAGTCAGTTGATCAAGCATCTGTAAAGGCTTACTATGGCCCTAGGGTCTGGTAATACAAACACTTCTTCCATTCCCATGAAAATAAACAATACATAAAAGAAAAGATGGAGAAAAAAGAGGTATCCAGATAGTATAGAAATGACAGACTGTAGTCTGGTGAGAAATGAAGAAATGGCTAGGCTGGGCAGAGTCATGAATGGCTCTTCTGAGAAAAGGCATCCAATTGAACTGATTTCAAATTGCTTAAAAATATATAGTACTATGGAGGAGATGAGTGAATCTGATTACTGCGAGTCTGGGGAAAACATCTGCTCTCCAGGAAAAAAAATAATAATTAGCTTCTGAGAGCAAGGGAACCAAGCTGCAAAATTATGTAAAATATAGACCTTTGGGCTATATTTTCTCCTTACTGGCAAAAACTGGAGGAGCCTCAGTGATAAAATATTGATGGAGATCTTCACTATTTTGGGGATTACTTCCCAACACAGGAAATTCTAATAAGACTTATGAAGAAATACATTTTACTCTAGAGAGAATTCTGACCCTTATCAACACCTATGAGCCCCAAAGCTTACATACTATCCTCATTTCCATTCTGTCAGAATGTCACTTAATTGCTTGTGTACTCTAAAATGAAACTTAAAAACAAACAAAACAAAAAACTAATCTCTACCTAAGGAAACTGAAGTTCTGCCTAGTCAAAGTAGTCTTCTCAGAGCACTAATAAATTCATAATCCTTTTGATCTGACTATATTTTGATCCCTAATCTTTTAGACCTCAAGATGGGTGAGATTCTCTTTGATCTGTTATGGAATTCAGTCTGCGAAACTCCCACAATATTATCACTTAAAATTTCTTAATCATTTCTCAGAGGTAATATTAGTAAATCTGTTAAAATAAGAATAAATGTGTTTTATAAAGAGGCATTTCTTTTGAAACAAAAGACTTGAAAAAGGAATAATTCACATTAGTACATACCTTAACATTTATAAAACATTTTCTCATAAGACCTTATGAATAGAAAGTACATTATCCTTATTTGTATATATGGGAAAATTCAGGCTTTGAAATATAAAGATAATCATTTCTAGGTCTAAACTCCAATTTCCTAATTTGAATCTAGAACTCTTTTTTTGAGCCATTTTTCTCTTTTTCCACTCTGCTTTTCCTTGTCATGTGTGCCTTCCCTTCCCTTCCTGTGATTATTTTGTTTGTTTCTTCTCCTCAGTCTCTTTAAAAATTCTCTTCCACCAATTTAAACTCATCTTCTCTAATTCTTCTCCCCTGAATCCAATTTCTGATCCATTTCAGAATTTCAAGTATTTCCCAAAGCTCCTCTGTAATCTCTTTTCCTCATCATTCTTCTTCATTTTCAATGAAGTCATATTGAGAGTAGGAGTCCAAATTGTATTTCCACACTCATTTTATATTATTCCATTGTGTTTTACCTTTCATCCAAATTGTGATACTAGCTATTAAACTAAACTTTGTTTCATACTTTCCTGTTTTTGCATAAACTCTTGCACATTGTTTGAATTTTTCCTCTCCAAATCTTTTACTTCTTCCAAGAAAGGCCTTACTCATGAAGTCTCATTTATCAAGTTATTCATACTCTCAGTATCCTCAAATTTTATAAATTATTATTGTTTTTATATATTTCTACTCCCACTGCATCATTAGAGTGAAAATGTCCTCCTTGAGGACAGAAACTACTTCATTTTTGTGTTGTCATCAGCACATACTATGCAATGTCTGGACTATTATAAATGTTTAATAAATCCTTGTTGAGCTTGTTGGATTTGATTTCATATTACATTACAAGAAAAATTCATTTCAAATTTGACTCAAGTAATGGTTAAATAATTCAGTAAATTAACTGGCTATTAAACTGTGTTTAATGTTTCTCAATAAATAATCATAATTTATTTTTTTAATTTAGAAAAAAGGAAATAATATTTATTAGAAAGATTAGTTTAAAAACAAACAAACAAACAAACAAAAAAACAAAAAAAACAAAAAAAAAACCTTCATTCCTTTGATTTAGGTGTCGTGTCATGATTATGTTAACACTAAGGAGTGAAGTTTGGGATTTTAAAATGTAAATCTTGATTAGGCATGAACTGTGAATCTTTAATGATTTTAAGTAATTAATTTTCTTTCACTTTTAAAACAGTGGGAAAATTTTCCCTGGTAGAAGCATATGTTTGAACCAAAAGTGAATATTTTGAATTGAAAGCTTTTAAGATCATTTAACTATAAATCATTTTTTCAAAAAATATTTAAATGATTTTTATATAAAGGATTATAAATAGTGTTATCAACCTTTAATCAGTGGCAAAAGACTCTTTGTCTTCAGATTTAGTCTTTCTATTAAAAGATACCGTTTCTTTTTCCTTTGTTTTTTCTTTTCATTTTTCTTTCTCTCCCTCTCAACTTTTTTTTCTTCTCCTTCTTGCCTTCCTCACTCCTTCCTTCCTTATTTTCTTCCTCCCCTCCTTCTTTCCCTCTTTATTTTCCTCCTTCCCTTCCTCCTTCCTTTCTTCCTTTTTTCTTTCTCTCAAGAATAACTGCAAAATCACAAGAATCGTTTACAATTTTTAGAATCAGTTTTCTTTTCCTTTCATTTCTAAAAAGAATGAGTAGAAATTAGAAAGGAGATTTAAATAATTTCTTTTCTCAGGTTGCCAATCCATATTAATTATGATGGTAGTTGTTATGTGGTGAACATCTGTTAATTAGGAGCTGGATTTAGACTATGAACTCCTTTCACACACAATAATGAATAACCATTAGAGGGTAATAGCTTTTGGAGAATATTAATTTCCAGTTGACCAATTCAAATATGGGTCAGGTTTATATTTTCTACTAAAGAATCCTAAATGGGAATAAAATACAGTTTCTCAATAATACAGTAGAAAATACAATAGAAAATAATTTATATATTTAATAAATTATAAAATATGCTATTTTAATTATTTGTTATATTATAATATATTAATAACAACTAATTAAAAATTGACCAAGTATCCTTATTTTTCCAAGGAGAAATATACTAGAAGAGTCTACAATTGTATTTAGTGATATATGTACACAAGCAGTGAAATCTTACTTTCTTTACTACATTATCATTTGTCCAGTTGTACTAGTATTATAAGCTTAAAGAAATGAGAAATGAAATCAGAGTAGTAACAAATTTGGGGGCTAAAAATTTTCTGAAATGAAATGTCCAATCCTTTTGGATTTTTGGACATGTAATAAAATGTCTATAATGTAATGTCACACCCTATTGATATGTAATTATCCAAAGTTCCTGTTATGATAGGATGTTTAAAAATAAGCATCATCTGATATCTGCATAGGAAGAAATAGTGAATTACTTGTGACCTGTGTAAGTTCAGACATACAGAATACAATTCATTTTTTATTGTCTCTCAATTTGCTTCTATACAGTTCGCTGGGTACAAATATTCATTAATATAGTTCCTTTATTTCAAATGTTAAAAAAAAAAAAAAAGTAAGTTCTGAGGTTTAAGCATTATGTCTAATTACCTGTCATAATTGCTTGGTTCTATTTATAAACAGCTTAGTGGTGTTTTCATCATATTTATGATTTCACCATGTATAAATTTTATTTTGGACAAATTTAGGCAATTCACATTATTGCATTGGCAATAACTAACCATACTTCCATATTTCAAGCCTTGATGTCTACCTAACTGCATGAATTTCAGGTTTTATTGTTCACTGCCTAAATCATTTTATGACTTTCTTCCTCCATAGATTGCCTCTTTTACAAGATTCCCCTTTCTCTTTGCTGCTGGAAGATGAAAAGTGATGATTGAAGTTAACCAATAATTGCAAAAGGCATGACTTTTCATGGGGGTGTTTATGTTTTCACAGAGATTTTAACGGCTTATAAAACAAGGGCCTTCCTTACAGTTTGCTCCTTTCTAATGTTCTCCCCTTATTGTTTGATATTCATCAAGAGTTTTAATTTAGTGCTTATTCTAAGAAATTCTCCCCCAAAATTTTAATGGTTACAAATACACACATATGTATATTATGTTTTATGTATAAATATATATATATGCATATATACACAATACACATATGTGCATATATGCATGTTTTATGTGCATACATACATATATGTATATTCCACTGACAATAACCATGTGTGTTTGAAGTATTACCACTTTTTCCTGCAGTGATTAGAAAATCAATTAAAAAAAAACCTTTTTGTTGTTTTGATTGAAAGGGCTTCTTGGAACAACAAGAAACAAACAAACAAAAAAGTCACAAATCATAGATCTACATTGTTTACTATAAGCCTCTAAGGGAATATTTCACCTTATATCATTAGCTACTAAACCTACCTGCTTTCCTTACTTACATCTCTTTTCATATTGCCTTTATGACAATCTCTTGTCATAAACAAAAGAAACCCTTCTCTTTTTTTCTTGAACATGATTAGGTATATGCTTGAGGCCTAATCCCAAATTTATTTAAACTGTTATAAGAATAATTATGATCATTTTTAGCTATGACAATATATCTACATATGGTAATTTTATTATTCATATTTCTTAAGAAATGATAAAGCCAAACCTATATACTCTCTTGAATTATTATACTGTCATGTCCTCATTAAAATGTAATTTTCATTTAATCAAGTTTTCTTCTTTGGCACAATCGACATTAAACTACCATAAAATTTAGTGACCTGTGTTGTCCAGAGACAACTAGTATCTCACAGGCAATCAAAAATTGTCATTTCTTGTTGAAAATTATTATTGTGATCCAAAATATCATGGTATGAAAAAATTACATACCAAATAGTATTTATTGGAAGAAAACACCTTAGTGTTTATCTACCTGTTTATTGATGGTTTCTATACATTCAGTTGTACAGGTAAAAGGCAAAGACTTGGCAGATATTTTTTTTTAGAAAGAGGAGATTGTAAAACACTTGAAATTTTGAGTCATGTATTTACATATGTAAAGGTCAAGAAGATCTGAAGATTGGCAAAGACAATTTGCTTGCCTATTACCTTGTTTTCTTCCACCTAGTTAACTACGTTTGATTAAAGGGAGAAACATAGTGTTTAAAAGCAAAGTTCCTGGTGCAAACTTATAATATTAAGTAGAAGAGCAATAGCATTAGAGTTTCTGGAGTTTAGAAGTGGGATCTGGTTCAGAAGATGTAAGACTCTAGAGCTGAGATCATTTTATTCCTAGAACATGGGCTCCAACTCTTTCTAAAAATGAGCCCAGTATCTTTACCCTAGATGTCAGCTGAACATGAAAGTGACTATATCTGAGTAGTATCCCTGTAAAATCCTTTGAGAAAAACATTCTATATTAAACAAAAAATCAGGGTCTTACAGAAATTTTTGAGATCAAGATAGATAGTAGGAATTTAAGGTTATCAACATTCTAAATGTTTCCAGTATCAGATTTTGAGTCCCATACCCTGCTCTCATCCTTACACCTGCCTTGACTATACTTTCCCACTTGTATTTCTATGTTTATTCTTTATTCCTGCTAATGCTATGAATCTGTAGGAACAAGAACCTCAGTTTACAGAGGAGATATTTTGTAATAGAATAAGGAATTGTACCTTAGTTGACTAGAATTAATAAAAGCAAATATGAAGGCTTCTGAACCCTGGTTACAAGTGATAAGTGTGTGTATATGTGCCTTCGTGTGTGTGTGTGAGTGTGAATGTATTTTGGGATTTACTGGCTAGTTTTCTCTTAAGGACCCCCTTAAATCAAATCACTCTAGCACTCTAGTGGCTCACTGATTGGCCAGCATGAATAGGTCCATTTTAAGCTCCATTTGTTCATTGTTTGGGTCCTGATTGACTCAGATTGAATGTAAATAGAAATCATCTCTGCTTTGGTCAGAAAACTAAAGGGTCCTCCTCTTCTAGATTTATTTATTTGTTAGCTTTTGGCTAGGTAAAAAAGATCATTTTGCCCCAATCACTACCCAGGCTTAATCTCTAAATGGGTGCAGCCTCAGTCAAACTGAGATCTGTTGAAGACCTTAGCTTAAAAGGGGGAGGTCTCCCCTGGAATCCAGGGCCATCTGCAGTCTTCCTGATCTATATCTGGCCACAGACCCAGATGGCTCTGTAGGGGAACTTGAGGCAGGTGACCTTGCCCAGCCCTCCCTCACATAAATCCAATTCACTTGCATCTTGACAGCACCTCCCTGTTGTCATGATCGCCTTTGAAAATGAAGGACAAGAGCAACACAACAATATTATATATATATATATATATATATATATATATATATATATATATATATATATATATATGCACACACATATGGATATACACAAATATATACTTAACCTATATACACACTTGCATATTGCTTTTGTTGCATACTGTATTTTGCTTTTCTCACAAGAAAATACATATTTTCCTTTAAGGTAGTTCTCTTGAGAATCTTTCCCCCCCTTTCCATTTCTGAAGTTTTAATTATAGAAGTTCAGTGTTGTACCAAATGTTACTCTTTGTGTCAAGCTTTTGTAGATATTTTCTTTGTATTCCATAGGTTTTGAGCTTCAGCCACAGTACCTACTTCTGATTGTGTTTTCCAAGAACAAAGACAAATGGACTCTGTGAATTTGCAGACCTGTCTGAGCTTTAAACATGTTTTAATGGAACCCCAAAGAAATACTGCAAGTGCTTACTCTACAGACCTTAAACTTTACTCTAAAGACCATAAACTATAGAAAAGCTAGAGGAGGTTGAGAAACTTTTAGATGTAGCTGGAGATATTAAGGTCCCAATAGAAATACCCCAGGAATGGCAGAAAAGTCAGCAGAAACTTTCAAGTTTCATGGAAAAGGTAAATGAAAGGAAAGCATTAAAAAAACCAATGTAAAGAGCATTTTTAAAGAGCTAGGACATGCCTGCCTTTGTGGTTTAAACTGAGAAAAGAGGCAGTTTATCTATTAAAAGACATTAATAAAAGAAATAGCTACATGATGTGTTCTGGGGGTTTATTGCCCATCCTATAATTTTTAAGTCCTGTTGCTTCTATAAGTGTGAGATCTTCAGTAATAAACACACACACACACACACACACACACACACACACACACACACACTGAAGCTGAAATGAACTATGTTCATAATCCTGAAGTTTTGGTTAACTTTGAAAACTGGAACCATATCTTCTTGGAAGAGGACTGAGGTGATTGCTGCCAGTGGCTTCAAATAGATAAAATGACATCAATTATTTGGAATAGGACACTATATAGACCTTATATGCATTACATTCCAGGGAATTTTGGTCTCTCAGGCTGCAGATAGATGACAGAAATACTTTTCAGAAATGGGATTAAGGAACTCTTAGGTGACTGGAATCTTGATTTAAAATTGCAGGATTATTTCTAAGTCCCTATAGTGATAACTACCCATACAGCTTTTTATCATAGTCAAATTATAAGGAGAAAAGTTTTTTTAAAGAAATGTAAGAAAGCATACACTCAAATAAGAAATAAAATGAAACTTTAATGATTCATGCATGGAAAACTTAATGATTATATTTTTCAATGATTTCAGTTATTAAAATATGCAAGGATCTCTCAGAGGTTTTTAAAATCTTACTCTTTGGAATAAAAGAAATTAATATAGGACATTTAAAATAATTTTTGTCAGGTTACCTTTCAGGATAAAGAATTTTCTTGTCTTTTTCAGACATAATACTTCATTTACTACTTCATTTCCTGAATTGCACTCCTGTAATATTGCCTCTTACATATCTCACTTTCATCAAGCTTCAGCTCAATCATCACCTTCTACACAAAACCTTTCCTATCTTGTCTGCTTAATTTGTATTTATTCTCTCTGTGTCTTTCTCTTCCTTTTCCTCTCTCTTTCCCTTTCTTTCTCTCTCTTTCTGTATATACATATGCACATACACATAAATTACCTAATTACCTACATGCATGTATGTAAATGTTGCTTTCTTCGTGAGAATGTCAGCTTGAAGGCTCAGGTTTTATATCCCTAGAACTTGGCATACAATAAAAGTTAATTAAGATATAGCCTATACAGATCATTGAAGATCTTACTATGTTCACATAATTTTATATTACCAATCTATTCCTTATTAATTTATTTCAATATACATTTATTATTTACAGTGTGTAGAATATAATGCAAGATGAGAGTTGCTGCAATAGATAAAGCAACTGGCTTAATTTCAGGAAAAGCTGAGTTCAAATTTAGCCAATCATTTTACTTTGCATATGTTGTCTGTCTATTTTCAATTTGGCTGAACAGGATATCTCCTCCCAGGAAAATCTCATCACTTCTAAACTTACCTCTATGTTGTTAACTCAAGCCATGATTGACAACTTTCTCAGCCTCCTCTCCACCTCTGATTGAATGTCTGGAAGACAGATTGCCAAGCTCCTTCAAATACCTTCCTTTTTAGAGAGGGAAACCAAACTTGGCTCATTCCACTTTGCATCTGATACACTTCTTATTTCAATATCCTGTATTAATTCAGCCCTATATTAGATTACAAATAGTAGTTCACACACCACCCCAGATTTTCCCTTTCTTTCCTTCCTTTCTATCTTGTTTCTCCTTTTTAGATTGCAAAGTCGTTGAAAGAACATCTTAGTCTTCTTGTACTAGGAGGAGAAAGAGGAAGAGGGGGAAAAACATAAGGAGAGGGAGGAAAATCCCCAGAATTTAGTACAATCTCTGATGCATAGTGGACATTTAATAATTTTTATTGAATATGATTAGACTTAATCCATATCTGTATCAGTTTTATTTTCCATCTGTAAGATGGACATAATTATAGCAACTATTTACAGAGCTGTTGTGAGAATTATTCAAGATAATATTTGTAAAGCACTTAGTACAGTACCTAATACATAGTAAGCATGATAGAAATTTTATCTATTGTTATCATGTTAGAGGAAATGCAAAGCTTACTTTCAATCAGATTACAATCAATTAGAAGAATATGATATGTTTATAGATAAGTACAATCTTAATACCTAAATAAGCTACTTTCTATTTAGGGATGCCTAGCAAAATTCTTGGGATGTAAGTACATAATAAATGTTATATCTATATACTGCTTTTATATCAAGCAGTTTGTTACTGAAGGAAGCAAAACATGCTTTTACTCACAGAAAAACAATGAAATCGTTTGGCAATAGCTATAAGATAGTTCTTCTCTCATACATGAAGAGTTTATTCTTGAAAGGAATAAGAAAATAACCTGAGTTTAATAAAAAAATAATATTTACAAAAAAGCAAAATGGTACAAGGAACAATTGCTTTTAGTAAGGATGGAAAGACAAAAAGGTGTTTGGGATCGATGTAGAAAAGCAATATTTCGCCTATTTGAATGTTGGTGAGAACCACCATCAAAAAAGTAGTTAAAAATAGCATAGTTCAGTTGTTCTTTAATAGTTTAATGGCAGCAAAATCTGTAATGCAGAATTGAGTTACTTCAAACACATATGTTTTCATTACTCACATATTTCTGCTAGGTATGTGCTTCCTTTCCCCTGGGATTCTGAGGCCAATAGTGGGAGGCACACCCAAGGTTTGTGGGGAGAGTGTGATACATCTAATATTTCTGCATTTCCTTTAATATATTAGTACTTGTAATATTATTTATTTTGCTTTAGTTTGAGTAAAATATTATGATAAAAAATCTAAATGTTCCATCATATTGAGCAACTAGGTTTGTGTAAATGGAAACATATTAGGGATGGGCTCAAAAGTTAAAGGACAAAATGAATCACTTGTACCCTTTTCCCTCTCAAACATATCAATTAATCCATAGGATTCATTAAAGGAATTTCAATTTATTTGTGTGGTTGTGGTCCTTCTCTGGAAAACTAGAATTTCTGGTGAAAGCAAAGATTGGAATGGCTGAGTCAACCCAGAGAATGATTATATGTTTATATTCTTTGTATAAGAATCTTGAAATGTTACAGTATGAGGGCACCATCGATTATAAATGAAAAAATGAACCAAAGAGGTACAAAATCAAATCCTTTGTGAAGTTTAATAATGTCCACTATGTGAATAGAAAAAAGCTTCATGGAGCTATTGGCATTTGAACTGGGCTTAAAAAACACTATGGATATGTGGGATGCAGGAAACAGTTTGAAAGCAGACAAAGGCATAAAAGCCATTCAGGTTATGCTGGATTGTTCTATTTTCAGTGTTGTATCTAGGCTATTAAAAACTGAAGAAAATTATAGCAATTAGCTCCCTTTCCACCACTCACCTCATGTACCACCCTCCTCCTGAAGATAAAGATAAATAAATGACTTGGAAATAAGAATCAATTCATTACAATTTTTGCCTTACTGGATCCTAGTACAGTATATAGGATAGATACTTCAGTAATCGGTTGTTGATTAATAGTTTGAAATATTTATAGAGATATATTTCTATAGATAGATAGATTTTTTAAAGCAGAATTGAAAGCCTGTGACATAGAGAAAAGAGCAATGGATTTGGAATTAGGGAATAGATCAAAGTTGGAATCCTATTCCAAGATTTAACTACTTTATAAACCAATGCAAAGCATGGACATTTTCTGAGTCTCAATATTTTCTTCTAGATATAAAATACCAAGCATAATATATGTGTCAAACACATGGTTTGAGGGCTCTATGCAGCCCCATGACACTTCCAATTCCTGAGCAATATAAAACATATACAATATAGATGATGTGAAATTGTGACTTTTTAAATCTATATACTTACAGCAGTACTCCCTGTGTATGACTTAACAACCCCCCTATCACCAATATTATAGGGAGGTGTTATAAGGAAAATATTTTGTAAAAGGAGTATATGAGTTATTGTGATTTTATTTACATATTTGTTATTTCTATGGATAAATTCACTGGCCTCTTGCTCTGCTCTTACATTTTTCTTTCTTATGTAGACAGTTATTTATTTTTAAGAAAAAAAAATAATGTCTTTCCATACAGAGACATTAAATGGATCACTATTTAGTTAAGTTTCTTCATTCTGAAAACATATTTGCAAATATTGACAAAACACTGAATGTGAAATCAACAATATGAAAAAAAAGCAAATGTATTACTGAAAAGAAAGGAAGAGTGAGAAATCAAAGTCCATGAGTAATTTGAAACCATATTTTTACATACCAGAAAGGTGACCAGATGATTTTTAAATTCAGCAATTGCTATGGTGAAAGGTCCGGGTCTTCCCACAACTATGAACTGATGAAAATCAGGTATAGAAATTCTTACTAGAAAAATTCATTTGGTGGGTTTTTATCATACTTTAGATATCCCTAAATGTGAACTTTTAGGTGTTATAGATATTAGAACCTAAACAAAATTAATAAAGTATCATATGCAAATATTAATTGAAGATAAAAAAAATTGGTAAAAATATCTTAGATAAAATACTTTTTTTACAAAGAGATGTCTGATTTTAAATACTTCCAGAATTTCTGGTTTTATTAATTTTTAGAATTTAAATTATAAACAATATGTCATAAAAAGTTACATATAACATTCCCTTAATATTTTTGCTAAAAATCTGAGTGTTGCATTTCTTTGGGTGTAGAAAAATTTGAACTAAAACTTTTAATGCAAAGATTATTAGAAGTCTTCTATTTAAAAGCCTTGTGCTTGCTTATTTAGAGGCTAATAAAAGATAAGGAAAAACAAAATACATAGGAATTAAACCAATGGCTATAGTGTATGATTAGATTCACATATTCTAGTAAGGGATAAAAATTTCATAAAAGCTCAAGCTACACTAATCTCTGCCTCAGATCAATCTGTTATGTTATATTTTCTATGTAGCAGAATTAGAAAATAAAAACTGTCCCCCAAAGTTATTTTTACTGAAGTAAACTGAACCCAATTCAATAATAAAATCTTGTTCAGAACAAATATAGTAATTTCAAAAGGTAATAAAATATATCAAAATCATTCATTAATTTTAGTTTTTACAAATTGTTAAATGAGTTGATTCACACCTCTTGAATTTGAGTCACATTATGAGGAATGTGAATTTCTCACATTGTGAGGAAAAATATTCTCCATGAATTTGTCATTTTATGAAAAAATAACCATAGAAGTAATTATATTGAAATAAAAAATGAGAAGTTTTAAGTTAATAATTTAACCTAAAATCAGAATGATCATTTTTGCATGTTTCAGAGGGCATTTGTCACATATGGATCAGACTAGATGATTATTATCATGTCTATGTAGACTGAAAATCTATGATTTTAAAAAATACAAAGTAACATTTTTCTTCATATTAAGTGAAGAATGGCCTTACTAGTTTAGAAAGACACTTTATAAATGTGGATGTCTGGAAAGGACAGAAGGAAAATGAATAGAAAAGTCTCTGAAGGAAAACAGTAAATATTGCGGTCTACTGACTACCTGAATTATATTTGAGTAGTCTTCTAGATAGATGTCAAAGACTCATAATCCATAGATGGATTTTTCCCCAAGAGAGAAATTCACTACATCAAAATACCTTACCATTTCTTTATTATATAATTCTATATTTATCCTAAATATAGTATTGGTTTTTATGAAAATGTTGTCAGACGTAACTAAAATTTTTTGAACTCAAAACTAATGATGATGTTGTAGCATATAGAATTATTCCCCATCCTACCCCACATCTCTATCTTGTTCCCCTCATTTGTTCATAGGTCACCAAAGATAATGTATCACAGCATCAATGTATTTTGTGAGTCCATATTAGTGAAAAACTATCAAAAACTTCTACTGATATAATTTATTTTATTAATCAATCAAAAATAATTAATTTGCAGCAGAAGTTTAGCATAAAATTATATTGAAATAACAGAAAGAAAAGTAAAAATAGGATATTCTAACTATGAGTATAGGAATTGTCATCCCATAAATTGGCACTTAAGGAGTTGTATGTATATAGAATATATATCCTTGAGTGGGTGGGGCCAAGATGGTGAAGAGGACACATATTTTCTTCTAAACTTCTCCCACAATCCTCAAACTAACTAGCAAATTCAGCCTCTGAAATAGTTCTAGACTGGTAGAACCCACAATTATTGGGAGTGTAACAAATTACACAGCAGAAGATAATTCTGAAGATTGCCAGAAAAGGCCTTTTTCAATCAGGCATGGAGGGAAACAGGCCAAGCGCAGGTGAGTTGAGCACAGAAGCCAGTGAGTCATTGCAGACCCAGAATGGTGTAGGCTGAAAAAATCTACAGGGAGAGAGCTATAGTACTGTTGACTACTCTGCCCTGGATACAATCCAGTAGATCAGCAGAGAAGTTATAAAACATCCAACGCAAACACAAAAGTAACCAGAATCTCATGGTACCTGGCCATGTCCACCCAGTCCCTGAAGTCAGCACAGTTGCTTCACTTGTAGGGGAAGCTTGGAGAATCTCCCTTGCCCTAATCGCAACTTTAAAAAAAAATGAGGAATAAAGCAAAAAGACTTCTGACCATAGGTAGTGTTTATGGTGAAAGAGAACAGATTTCAAACTTTGACAAAAACCAGATAGTCTCAAGATGAAGCTTCAAAAGATGATATAAGGTCCCTATCACATAAGGCTCTCCTAAAAGAAATTATAAAAGATCTTAAAAGAGAGCTGGAAGAAAAATGGGGAAAGGAAATGAGAACTTTACTAAAGGGTTTGGAAAAGGAAACAGAAATTATCTGAAGAAAATCCATTATAAATTAGACATAGTGAAATGGAAAATGTATATAACTCCTTAAAAACAGAGATGACAAAATGGAAAAAAGAAAGAAAAAAAAACTCTCTGAAAAATAGAATTTGTGAAATGGAAAAAAATCCACAGAACAAAACAACTCATTTAAAAATTCAATTGGACAAATACAAAAAGTACTAAAAAAGTTAATGGAGAAAATAATTCACTAAAAATCAGAACTGAACAAATGGAAATGAGTGACTTAATGAGAAATCAAGAATCAGTCAAGCAAAACAAAACAAAAATAAAATAAAATAAAAAAGAAGATGTAAAATATCTACTTGAGAAAACAACTGACCTGAAAAATAGATCTAGAAGAGACAATTTAAGGATTATTGGACTTCCTAAAAATGATGATGCAAAAAGGAGCCTAGCCATTATTTTTTGAGGAAATCATCAAAGAGAACTGTCCTGATGTCTTTGAATCAGAAAGTTAAATAGCCATTGAAATAATTTACTGAACACCTCCTGAAAGAGACCCCAAAATTACAACTCAAAGAAATATAATGACTAAATTTCAAAACTAATTCACTAAGGAAAAAATATTACAAGCAACCAAAAAAAAAAAAAAATCAAATACTGAGGAGCCACAATAAGGATTACCCAGGACTTAGCAGTTTCCATCTTAAAGTGTCAATGGGCCTGGAATCTGATATTTCAAAAGGTAAAGGAACTTGCAATGCAGATAAAAATAAACTATCCAGCTAAACTGATCATTTTCTTGCAGGGAAAATCCATCTTAAAGATGGATATTTAACAAAACAGGTGAATTTCATTTACTTCTGATGAAAAGAGCAGAGCTCAACAAAAAAATTTGACATCCAAATATAAAACTCAAGAGAAGCATAAAAGGTAATAAGAAAAAAAAATCCTGATAACTGTATCTCTGTTATGGGTATACATAGACAGTGCATATATAATTTGCTTTTACTGTTATAATATAAAAATTAAACTAGAAGTGGAAAGAAAATTGCCTCAGAAAAATAAGAAAGTAGATTTAAAATGAAGTAAACTACATATCACAAAGAGGCAAAGAAAACCTCTTATAATTAAAGAAAAGAAGGGAGGGGTTTGTTTACTCTCATCAAATTTAGCTCAAAGAGAGAATATTAGACATATCTGGTTTCACAGAGAAACCTTTCATTTTATAGGAAAGTGAGAGGGGAAAGGAGAAAACTGAAAAGAGTAGGCTAAAAAAGGGAAAACAGTAAAAGAGAATAAAAAAAAATAATTATTCAAATAACCCCATCTTAGAAAAAGAAGTAGAATAAGCTATTAGTCGATTCCTTAAGAAAAAAATCCCCAAGACCAGATGGCTTTACACGTGAATTTTCCCAAACATTTAAAGAACAATTAACTCCAATACTATATAAACTATTTGAAAAAAAAAAATAGGGAATGAAGGACTCTTACCTGTTATGGGCCAGAACGCTGAACCTGAAACAAAGGATTCTTACAAGGTACTAAGTCAGTGGATTTGATAGAGACAATGGTTGTTTAGCATGATGCTTAACAGTTCTCTAGTTCAGTACATGTACTTACTACTTAATATAGTTCACAAGATTCACACCTATGATAAGAGAACATATAAGTTCAGACAAACAGCCAAAATCAGAACTGGAAGACAGAGACTGTGGTTGTCCTCCTGCCTCCCCCACAGGAACCAAGAAATATTCAGAAAGACCTCAAGAAGCTGTCAGAGGCAGAGAAGATAAAGGATTGGTGGCAGGAGCTTAAGCTCTTGGAACCCAGGGGAGAGATAGGCTTCTAAGAAAGCTAACTGGGGCCCAAGAAAGGAGACAAGACTTTGAAAGATATGATAAAGTATTTGGACTTTAACACTTGGCTGCATTTGTGGTGATTACTGAACTAAAAGGGAAGCTGCTCCCAGAGAACCCCAAGAAAACAGAAACAGAGAACATTACATTCTAGCGAGAAAATTACATTTTGGCTCCTAAATGTGGGACCAAGATCCTTCCTCTGTGACCCAGAAATTAGGGTGAGTACAAGAAGGAAACTTTGTAAAAGTCTAAAATAGTATTCCAGTTAAAATGGGTCAAATGTTTAGAAAGGACATTTCTCCACCAAAAGGAAAATTTGTCAAAAGCTTGATTATACTCATTAAAAGCCAAGGTTTGATTGTAATTTGGGAGTAGATCACTGAACTTTTAGAAACAGTACAGTACACATCTCCTTGGTTCTCAAAGGAAAAAGAATTGGATCCAGATGAGTGGAAATTAGTAGGAGAGCAAATATGTGAATAATATAATGCTAATGGGCCTGACTCAATTTCCAAAGAAACACTTTATACATATAACTTAATACAACTGGTTTTAAGAAATTATATGGGTACTAAAATTAAAAAAAAAAAAAAAAAAGAAAGAAAGAGCAGGAGGGGAAGTATCCAGATAAATTAAATGAAAAGGATAAAGAATCAGATAAGAATGAAGTTAAGTAAAATTTTGAGTGAGGTGCTTCACAGCAGGAGAAATTAGGGCATTCCCTATGCCCTGATCTACTTCCCTCAATTAACTCTTCATGGGTAGAGGGAGAAGGAGGAGGGGGAGAGGCAGCAATAAAATCAGCACCACCTATTAAGGAGCCTAAGACAAAATTACAAAAGGCACTCATTAAGGCTAAAAAAGGACAGGGTATATCTGATTTAATAAATGCATATCCAGTGATTGAAAAGCCTGACTCTTCAGGTCAACAAAGAAGAAGATACACTCCTTTTGATCTGGAAAAAAATTAATGATTTGAAAAAGGGTTGCACTCTTTATGGGACTACATAATCTTATGTTAAGGTGTTACTAGAGAATTGGGCTTACGAAATTTTAACACCTAGTGACTGGAAATCCATAGCAATGACATGTTTAGGACCTGGACAAAACTTGTAGCTTTTGGAGTATCATGAATTATGTAGGATTCAAGCCCCACACAATATGCAAACTGGAGTTAATACCTCAATCACCTTTGAGCAACTAGCAGGTGAAGGTCAGTATGCAGACAATTCAGCACAAATTAATTACCCCATAGCAGTGTATGAGCAAATTGCTGCTGCTGAAATCAAAGCTTGGTGCTCCCTCCCAGGAAAAGATGGAGGAGAAGCCTTCACAAAAATAGAGCAAGGTCCCAATGAATCCTTTGCTGATTTTGTGGGATATTTGCAAACAGCTGTTACAAGACCATTAGAGAAAATGCAGCTACAAGAATTATGACAAAATAACTGGCTAAGGAAAATGCCAATGAGGTTCACAAAATGATTATATGGGGACTACAGAAAGATGCTCCTTTAGAGGAGATCATAAGATCCTGTGCCACAGTGGGCACAAATGCCTATCAAACCCATATTATGATGAACAGGGGAAGACGAGGTCCCTCTTGGCAAAGGACTTCTAGAGAGACTCGTTGATGTTTTCAGTGTGGAAAAATAGGACATCTGAGAGCCCAGTGTAGGTATAGAGATACAATGAGAGGACAGGGTGGGAGAAGACCTAAAACTCTGTGTCCAAAATGCAACCAAGATTTCCATTGGGCCTCAGAATGTAGATTGACCCAGGAAAATGAGGGACAGTGTAATGTTCTGTTATCTCCAGAACTATGGATCACTCTCTGGGAGGAGATTTGCTGTGTCAACTGCCGCCAACTCTGACCTAGAGTAGAAACTTTTTCTCTCCCTCCAGAGAGCTGCCCCAGGTCTGGCCCAGACAAGACTCTCAATGTCTTGAGTGCAGCCCTTTTTTATCCTCCCAGAGAATGGGCGTGGGTTAATGCAAGGGCTTCAACCAATGAACTTGCTCCTCCTAAGCATGCAAGCTCCTCCCCAAAAGTTCACAGGAGTAAAACTCCCTAAAAGGCCTGAAGTAGAGAATTGTTAAGTACTGACTTAGCACTTAGTAAGAACCTGATATCTCATTATCTCATTAGCACTTAGTAAGAACCTAACAGGGCAGGGCCCAGTTCCAAGAAAGCAAACAAAAGACAGGTAGGACATGATGACAGCTGAGGTTACACTTTTAGAAGTTCAGGACTCTGATGTCATTAATCAGCAAAAAAGCAATCAGATGGGAGAAAGGGATTACAATTGAAGAGAATATAGGCTTTTTAAACCAATAGAAGGGCAGTGTCCAGTACAAGCAGCTCCAATGTAATTTCCAGGTGATGAGGAGAAATTTAGAAAGTGGTAAACAGAAGGAATTAGATGAGTTAACTGCTTGGGAGAAAGGGTTTGCTTTTATCTTTACAAATGGCAAAGGAATCAGATGGGTGCCAATGAGCACCTGGAGAGAGACAGAAAAAGAGAAAGACCTGAAACAATGGAGAAGACCTAAGAAATATCTGACACTGAAAGAGCATGACTGACAATGAGACTGTTTACAGAACTTCAGAACATCAGGAATCATTGGATTCCTTGAGATTAAAAAAAATGTTGATAAAACTATTACAGAACTTCAAAATTTGCAGTACTCATTGGATTCTCTGAAACATGATAAAACTATTGTAGGATTTCAAAACTTGCAGGAATTATTGGATTCCTGGCACATTAAGTAATAAACAATAGCTTCCTTTTGGACTATTTCTAGGACTTATGGACATGTATAATTCCTCAAATTGATTCATGTTGTTTGTTACATTACTACTAGCCTGTATTACTATGTGCTTATGTAATACCTCCCATGTTGATATTATGTATACCTGTTTCAAATGAGACTCTTCAGAACCCCGCTAATCTGATTTGATTTCCCATTTCTTTTGGTGTTTTCATCTCCCTTCCTGAGACATCAGGGAGGGTGTGATCACTAACTTTTATGGTGTTTTCATCCCTCTTTTAGTAGTCAGGGAAGGTGTGATCACCTCCTCCTTGGGGTTCTAATCTCCTTGAGAAGCTGGGCACCAAAATGTAATGTTATTGGGCACCAAAATGTAATGTTACCCCTAAAATGTAATGTTCTCTGTTGAAGTTTTCTTGGGGTCTCTGGAGGCAGCCTTTGTTTCAATTCAGTAATCACCACGATTGCCAGGTATCAAAGTCCAAATCCTTTTTTATCTCTTTCAAAGTCTTGTCTCCTTTCCTGCAGATTGGTTAGCTTTCTTATAGTCCAGATACTTTATTATCTCTTTCCTGGAACTGGGCAGCTTTTTGGAGAGCCTTTCAGTCTCTCCTTGGTCTTAGTGGAGGAAGTGCAGGAGTCCAGGCCAGTCACCAGGAAGACTGAAGATAGAATTGACTTTCTCCTCTTGGTTCTGAGAGCTTAAGATCCTGCTGCCAGTCCTTTGCCTTCTCTCCAAATGTCTCTGAATCTCTTTGGCTGAGGCTTTTAGATTATATGCTCTGCACTGAGTACAAACCAATCATTATATCCCTCGGAAACCATTATTTGTTGTAGGATTAAATCAATGCTAACCTAGATTTAACCATTATCTCCTCAATTCCACTTAGTATCTTGTTTCAAGTTCTGGCCCATAACATCTACCAAATTCCTTTTATAAGGACATGGTACTGATACTTAAACAAGTTAGGACAAAAACAGAGAAAGAAAATTATAGACCAATATCCCTAATAAATATTAATGCAAAAATCTTTAAATAAAATATTAGCAAAAAGATTACAGGAAATCATCCCCAGGATAATAGAGCATGACTAAATAGGATTTATACCAGGAATACAAGGCTGGTTCAATATTAGGAAATTATTAGCATAATTGACTGTATCAATAATCAAATAAAGAAAAAAAGTATAATTATCTAAATAGATGAACAAAAAGCATTTGATAAAATCTAAAAACCCATACTTATTAAAAAAAACACTAGAGAGTAGAGGAATAAATGTACTTTTTCTTAAAATAGTAACTATATTTAAAATGAACAGCAAGCATCATATGTAATGGGGATAAACTGGAACCATTCTCAATAAGATCAGGGGTGAAACAAGGTTGCCCACTATCACAATTACTTTTCAATATTGTATTAGAAATGCTAGCTTTGGCAATAAGAAAAAAATATTAAAGGAATTAGAGTTGGTAATGAAGAAACCAAAATAACACTCTTTGCAGATGATATGATGGTATACTTAGAGAACCCTAGGGAATCAATTAAAAAACTATTAATCCACAACTTTGGCAAAGTTGCAGGATAAAAATTAAATTCACATAAATCATCAGCATTCTTATATATCACTAACAAAATCCAACAGCAAGAAATACAAAGAGAAATCCCATTTAAAATAACTGTCAATTGTATAAAATATTTGGGAATCTATCTGTCAAGAGAAAGTCAGGAACTATATGAGAAAAACTACAAAACACAGTAAAGTCAGAAAAATATCAAGTGCTCATGGATAGGTCGAGTGAATATAATAAAGATGACAATACTACCTAATCTATTTATTTAGTTCTATATCAATGAAACTCCCAAGAAACTATTTTACTGACCTAGAAAAAATAAGAACAAAATTCATTTGTAAGAATAAAAGGTCAAGAATTTCAAAGCACTTAATGAAAAATATGCAAATGAAAGTGGCCTTGCCATGCCAGACCTAAAACTATATTGTAAAGCAGTTATCACCAAAACCATTTGTTACTGCTTAAGAAAAAGATTACTTTATCAGTAGAATAGATTAGGTTCACAGGACTAAAGAGTCAATAACTATAGCAATTTATTGTTTAACAAAGCCAAAGATCCCAGCTTTTGGGATAAGAATTCACTATTTGATAAAAACTGCTGGGAAAACTAGAAATTAGTATGACAGAAACTAAGCATTGACCCACACCTAACATGGTATACTAAGATAAAGTCGAAATGGGTTCATGACATAAAGAATGATATCATAAACAAATTAGAAGAACATAGGATGGTTCATCTCTTTGATCTGTGGAGGAGGAAGGAATTTGTCTCCAAAGAAGAACTGGAAATCATTATTGATCACAAAATAATTTTGATTATATTAAGTTAAAAATTTTTTGTTCAAACAAAACGAATGCAGACAAGATTAGAAGGGAAGCAATAAACTGGGAAAACATTTTTACATTCAAAGATTCTGATAAAGGCCTCATTTCCAAAATATATAGACAATTGACTCAAATTTATAAGAACATTAATCTTCTAAAAACTCTGCCATAGCACAAAAAATATATTCTGTGCTTTGAATGCCATACAATGATAAACTTGAAGTGCTATATATCTTTGTAAGTCAAATGCCCATTATTTAAAAGGTCTATAAACTAGTATAGAAGCTTTGAGATATTGCCTGAAAAATTCATTACTCACCCCAAATTTGCAAAGAATTTCTTCAAACATAATTAGCTTGTCTTCATAAGAAAAAAATGAAAGTATCTTTATTTGAACATTTTAAACTTTGAAGAGTAATGCTTTTACAAGAGGATGAATGGCAAATGGGAAGAGTCAATATGACAGAGAAAAGCAAGGGATTTGCATAAGTTCTTCCCAGTATCCTTTAGTAACAATATTAATCAAGTTTCTTTTCTTTTTTTCAATTAAAGCTTTTAATTTACAAAACATATGCATGGGTAATTTTTCCAACATTAACCCTTGCAAAACCTTTTGTTCCAAATTTGCTTCACCTCCCCCCCCCCATGCTCTCCCCTAGCTGGCAGATAGTCCAATACATTTTAAATATGTTAAAATACATGTCAAATCCAACATAAGTATACATATTTATACAGTATCTTGCTGCACAAGAAAAATCAGATCAAGAAGGAAGAAAAAGAAAAACTGAAGAAGAAAACAAAATACAAGCAAATAAAAACAGAGAGAGTGAGAATGCTATGTTCTCATGTTCACACTCTGTTCCCATGGTTCTCTATGGGTATAGATCGCTCTCCTCATCATTGAATAAGGGGACATGGTTTGAATCACTTCACTGTTGAAGAGAGCCACATCCATCAGAATTGATTGTCATATAATCTTGTTTTTGATATGTGTAATGATCTCCTGGTTCTGCTCATTTCACTTTGCATCAGTTCATGTAGGTTTCTCCAACCCTCTTTGAAATCATCCTGCTGGTTGTTTCTTACAATAATATTCATCTTATTACAATAATATTCCATAGCATTCATATAACATAATGTATTCAGCCATTCTCCCATTGATGGGCATCCATTCAGTTTCTAGTTTCTAACCGCTACAAAAAAGGGCTACCACAAATTCCTTCCTCCTCCACAAATCTGAATTGGGGCTAATTGTTCTTTAAATGTTTGGTAGAATTCACATATAAATCTATCTGGTCCTGGGGATTTTTTCTCAGGGATTTAATTAATAGCTTGTTCTATTTCTTTTTGTTAACTGGGACTATTTAAGTAATTTATTTCCTCTTCTGTTAATCTAGGCAATGTATATTTTTGAAGATATTCCTCCATTTCACTTAGGTTGCAAAGTAACTTCTTATAACTTCTCTAATTACCTCTTCATTAGTGGAATTCTCCCTTTTCATTATTGAGACTAAGAATTTGATTTTCCACTTTCCTTTTTATAATCAAATTAACTAAAAGTTTATCTATTTTGTTTTTTCATAAAACCAACTCTTAGTTTTAGTTATTAATTCAATAATTTTTGGCTTCAATTTTATTGATCACTCCTTTTACTTTTAGAATTTTAAGTTTGGTATTTGATTGGGCGGGGTTAATTTGTTCTTTTTCTAGCTTTTTTTGTTGCAAGCCCAATTCATTGATCTCTATCTCTATTTTATGCAAGCATTTTAATCATTTAATGATGTAAAATTTCCCCTTATTACTGCTTTGGCTGCATCCCACAAATTTTGTTATGTTGTCTTGTTTTTATCATTCTCTTGGATGAAATTCCCCAACTATTTCTATTTTTCCTTCTATTTAGCCTACCTTTTCCCTTTTACCCTTTCACCTCCTACTTTTCTACAGGGTGAGAGTTGTTTCTCAGTGAAACTAAGCATTTCTAATATTCTTTCTTTGAGCCAAATCTGATTAGAGTAATATTAATCACTCTTCTTTTTACCTTCAATTATAGTAGGTTTTCTTTGCCTCTTCCTGAGATGTACTTTTCCTCATTGTACTGCCAATTTCTCCCCTTTTTTCTTTTACAATCCTCTTTCCACCTCTAATTTCTTTTCTATATTATAATAGTAAAATCAGATTGTATATGCAGTCTCTATATATACCTATAACAGAAGTACAATTCTCTAGAGGTTTTTCCTTTTTACCTTTTTATGCTTTTCTTGAATTCTAAATTTGGAGGTCAAATTTTTTGTTTAGCTCTGGTATTTTCATCAAAATAAATGGAATTTACCAGTTGCATTGAATGTCCATTTTCTTCCCTGAAAGAAAATGTTCAGTTTAGTAGGATTATTTATTCTTGCCTCCTTTCCAAGTTCCTTTGCCTTTCAGAATATCAGATTCCAGGCGCTTCCATCCTTTAAAATGGAAGCTACTAGGTCCTGAATAATCCTTACTGTACTTCCTCAGTATTTGAATTGTTTCTTTTTGGATGCTTATAGTATTTTTTCTTCAGTCCAATCATTCAGAAATTTAGCCATGATATTCCTTGGGGTTTTAATTTTGGGGTTTGTTTCAGGAGGTATTTGATGAATGCTTTCAATAGTCATTTTACCTTATGATTCTATGACTTCTGCTCAGTTCTCTTTGATGATTACTTGAAACATAGTGTCTAGGCTCTTTTTTTCATCATGGATTTCAGAGAGTCCAATAATTCTTACATTACCTCTCATAGATCTATTTTCCAGGTTGATTGTTTCCCCAATTAGTTATTTAATTTTTTTTCTATTTTGTTTTCATTTCATTAGTTTTGCTGTACTGATTCTTGTTGTCTCATTGAGTCATTCATTTCCAATTTTTCACTTCTGAATTTTAGTGAATTATTTTCTTCATTTACTTTTTTTAACTTCTTTTTTAAATTTGTCCAATTCAATTTGAAAATGAGTTGATTTGTTCTATGGAATTTTTTTTCCATTTCACAAAGTATGTTTCTTAAGAAGTAATTTTCTTTTTCCATTTCACAAATGCTATTTTTAAGGAATTAATTTATTTTTCTATTTCACAAATTCTGTTTTTTCAGTGAGATGTGTTCTTTTTCTGTTTTATCAAATCTTTTAGTGAGTTATATTCCTTTTCCAAACCTTCTTGGAAAGTTTTTTTTTTTTCCTCCATTTTTCTTCTAGCTCTTTTTAAGATCCATTTAATTTCTTTTAGGAGAGCCTTGTGTAATGGAGACCAGGTTATATCACCTTTGGGGGCTTCATCTGGAGACAATCTGCTTTTCTTCTCCTCAGACGTTCTTCTCTTTCCCCATAAAAGCTGTCTATCTTCAGAGTTCTCTTTACTTTTTTATTCAGTTAAAAAATGTTAAGGTCTGTTTCTAGGGCAGGGGAAGTTTTTCCAAGCTTCCTCTACAAGTGGAAGTTTTCTCTATAAATGGCCAGACCTGTGCTAGGTTAGTGCTGACTCACTCCCAGTGCTGGTTGGGCATGCCCAGATCCCATGATATTCTGGCATTTGGGGTTTCACTATTTACCTTTTGTATTTGACTTGGATGTTTTTTAATTTATCTGCTGATCTACTCTCTTACAACCAGGGTAGAGTGGCCAACACTGCTGTAGATTCCTGTAGATTCCTCCCTGTAAATTCTCAATCATGCAAAGTCTGTCTTATCCCATGGAGTCAACATTGACCCAGGACTCTGTGTTGTCTTAGCTGATGTCTGTCATCAACCTGCTTGTGCTTGGCTGCCTCCCTACCATTTCCAATTGAAACAGATCTTTTCTGGTGATCTTTGAAATTATCTTCTGCTGGCAATTTGTTGTACTCCCAACATTCATGGATTCTGCTGGTTCAGAGTAAATTCTGAGGCTAGATTTGCTCATTAGTCTGAGGATTGTAAGAGAAGGTCAGAAAGAAACTTGTGTTCTCTTTAATATTTTGGCTCCACCCCTGGATGTCCCAAGTTTTAAAAAGAATTCTGGAGAAAAAAAAAAACAAAAAAAAAAAAAAACAAAAACTTATCTGGAAAATAAATCCAAGAATTGTAAAGAATCCACAAAAAGAATGAAACAATTTTATAATCTAAGATAACTTAAAATATTTCAGAAAAAGTCTCACTTTAGTAAAAGGAGAGCAGAGCACAGCTTTGGTGGGTTTCAGGCAAGGAAGTACTTAGACATAGTACAGACCTTTAATTGAGTTCCATGGTCCTAGATTAGCAGGCCAGTGGCATAACATGTCAACTATGAGTCCTCCAGCCCCAGAGCATCAGGCAAAGCACCAACTTCAGAACATAGGTACAACCAGGCCAAGCCATTCTATTAATGGACCTGGACCACACAGTGGTCAAGCTGTGAGTCCCCGAAGAGTTCAGCTATTTAAAATGAGCATAAAATAAAAAGAGCCCTGGCCATAGAAAGCTATGAAGACAATAAGGAAACAGAACCTCAGAAGAAGACAACAATTTCAAAATACTTATATGTGAAGCCACATTAAGGAATTGGATTCAAATCTAGAAAATCTTTTTGAAAGAGCCCCCAAAAGATTGGTAAAATTTTGTTCAAGAAATAGAAGAAAAAAATGTGAAAAGAAGTGAAAGTTATTTTTAAAAAGTTCAATAGCCTTGAAAATGAACATAAAATTGAAGAAAACTACTCCTTGGAATTAGAATAAGCCAAATGTTAAAAAAAATTCACTGAAGAAAAAAAAAAAAAAAAACTATTTCAAAAGTAACATTGGCCAAATGTAAAAGAAAGTATAAAAGCTAACTGAAAAATAATTAATGTATTGCAAATTAAAATTGTGCAAGGAGAGCTAATGAATCAGTTAACAAAATCAAAAAACTGTGGGAAATAAATAAAAAGAAAAAACAACTTATCAGGAAAATAAATCCAAGAGATCATTTAAGAATTACTAGACTAGGGCAGCTAGTTGGTACAGTAGATAAAGCACTAGCCCTGAAGACAGAAGGACATGAGTTCAAATATGACCTGATACATTTAACACTTCATAACCTTGTGTTTCTGGGCAAGTCACTTAACCCCAATTGTCTCAGGAAAAAAAAATATATATATATATATATATATTTTATATATATAAATAAAAATATATATATATATATATATATATATATATATATATGAAATCATTATGTTCAAAGAACAAGAAGAAAGCAGAATGCAGCAAATTATATAACATGAAAGATCTATTGCAATAGAAATAAAGAAATGAGAAAGTTAGTTTTGTTTGAACCTTATTCTCATCAGGTAGACTCAAAGAGGGAATGACATAAAAATTCAAGTACATAAAGAAATTGATGTTGTGCTATAAAGAGGGGGGTGGGAAGAAAAAGGAAGTGCTGATAGGGTAATAGATGGGAGGATAAATTGAGGGAAATGGTGATGAGAAGAGAAAAAACTTGTGAGAGAGAGAGAGATGGAGAGAGAGAGTATAATAGGAAAATTGGATGGGTTATGGATAAACAGTAATCATAGCCCGCAATATGAATAGGATGAACTTTTCCATCAAACAGAAATAGGTAGTAGAGTCATTTAAAAACCAGAACCTTACAATATATATTTTTAATTTTTTATTTATTGTTATATTTTTTTTTACCAAAAAAATACATTTGAATCACAGATGTACACATAGGCATAGCTTAACAGTAAAAAGGAAAAAATAGAATATGTTACTGTTTAGGTGAAGTAAAAAGCAATTTTGACCTCAGAGAAAGCAAAAGCAAAAATAGAACTAATTAAAAGAGACAAGGAAGAAAACTACATTTTCCTTAAAGGTATCATAGACAATGAAGCAACACCAATTATAACAATGCAAAAAAAATTACATTTAATAAAGAGGGATGGAAAGATAACTCAAATATTAATTGGAAACTGAATAATCTAATTGTAAAGATAAATGGATCAAGCAACAAATCACAGAAAAATCAATAATTTAATCAAAAACAATGACAATAAAAAGACATCATGCTAAAATTTATGAGATGCAATCAAAGCAGTATTTAGGAAAAATAAATGTGCCTTCATAAATAAAATAGAGGAGAGCAATGAATTAGGTATGTAATTTAAAAATCCAGAAAAAGAATGAATTAAAAATCTTCAATTAAACAGCAGATGAAAATTTCTGAAAATCAAAGGAGAGATTAATAAAATAGAAAATAAGAAAACAGATTAATAAATAAAACAAAGAACTGGTTTTATTAAAAAAGCAATAAGATAAAATAATATAGACAAGCCACTGATTGATTTTTTTAATTAAGAAAGAAACCAAAATGCCTATATCAAAAAGGAAAAAAAAAAGGCTGAATTCACCATCAATGAAGTTAAAAATTAGAATTTTACTTTGCCCAACTTTTATGTCAGTGATTCTGACATTCAATGGAAAATTCATTCTTATACTAGATAAATTATGTGGAACAATAGGGAAAGATGTAGTCTTACAAAATTCCCTTCATGGCAACAAAAAGAACTGAAACAGAGAATGATAAGGTGGTTTTCCTAATGGATTTAATTAAAATATTAGCAAAGGAATTAGAGCAGTTTATCACTATGATAATACAATATGACCAGATTAGGCTTATACCAGGAATGCAGGAATTTTTCAATATTAGCGGCAATATTAGAATGAATGACCATATCAATAATAAAAATCAACAGAAATTATATGATTCTATCAATAGATACAGGAAATTTTTGACAAAATACAATACTTGCTGCTATTAAAAACATCAGACAGCATAGGAATAAGTGGATTTTTAAAAAATGATAAGTATTATCTATCTAAAACCATCAGTAAGCATTATATGTAATTGCGATAAGTTAGAAGTCTTTCTAATAAGATCAAGAGTGAAAGAAGGATGGCTGTTATCCACACAATTGTTTAATATTGTACTAGAAATATTTGTGTTAGATACAATAGAAGAAAAAAATTAAGAGAATTAGAATAGGCAATGAGGAAAAAAAAACATTGCTCTTTGAGGATCATATAAGGGTTTATTTAGAGAACCCTAGACACTCAAATAAAAAAAAATACTTGTATAAATTAGCAAGTTAAACAATTTCATAGGTTATGAAATAAAGTCACATAAATCATCAACATTAACATATATATATATATATATATATATATATATATATATATATATTCCCAATAAATCTCAGCAGCTAATTATATAAAGAGAAATTCCTTTTAAAATATTTGTAGGCAATATAAAATACTTGGGAGTCCACTTGGCCAGACAAGTTCAGAAACTATCTAAACACAATTATATAAATAATTTTCCTACAAATAAAGTCAGATCTAAAAACAAAACAAAACTTGAAAAATGTTATTTGCTCAAATGTCTGTCAAATTAATATAGTAACATGATTATTCTACCTTTATTTATTTATTCAGTTTCATACCAAACAGTCAAAAATTATTTATAGAGACAAAGAAAACAATAACAAAATTCATTTGCAAGAATAAATTTTAAAATATCAAGGGAATTAATGAAAAAAATGCAATAAAAATGGCCTAGCCACATCAGATCTAAAGCTATTTTATAAAGAAATGATCCAAACTATTTGGTAGTTACCGAGACAGAGTAATAGATCATTGGAATAATTTAGGTATCCAAGATATAGTAGTAAATGATTATAGTAATCTATTGCTTAATAAACCCAAAGATTCCACTCCACTTCTGGGATAAGAGCTCATTGTTTAAAAAAAAAAAAAAAAAAAAAAACAAAAAAAAACAAACAAAAAAAAAACTTCTGAGAAGCTGGAAAGTAGTGTGACAGAAACTAGTAAAAAGGTTTTGCAAAAACAAAACCAATACAAACAAGATCAGAAGGAAAGGGAAAAAAGCTGACAAACAGTCTTTATAGCAAGTGTATCCAATAAAGATTTGATCTCTCAAATGTATAGAGAACGAAGATAAACTTATAAAAATACATGTCATTCCCCAATTGATAAATGGTCAAACTATATGAACAGATAGATATTGGATAAAGAAATTAAAGCCATCTATAGTCATATGAAAAAGTGTTCTAAATTACTATTGCTTAGCGAAATATAGATTAAAACTCTGAGATAACACCTCACACCTATCAGATTGACTAAGCTAACAGGCAAAGATAATGATAAATATTGAAGGGTATGTGAAAAAAAAAAAAAAAAAAAGAAACACTAATGCATTGTTGGTGGAGTTGTGAAATTATCCAATGATTCTGGAGAGCAATTTGGAAATCTGCCCCAAAGGGCTATCAAATTGAGTATATTCTTTGTTACAGCACTACTACTCTGGATATGTATCCCAAGAAAATCATAAAAGAAGGAAAAGGACCCACATTTAAAATAATATTTATAGCAGCTTTTTTTGTGGTCACAAAGAGTTGGAAATTGAGGGAATACCCATCAGATGAGGAATAAATGAACAAATTGTGACAAAAGAATGGAATACTATTGTGCCATAAGAAATGATGACCTAATGGATTTCAGAAAAATGTGGAAAGACTCACAGAACTGATGTTGAGTGAGGTAAGCAGAACCAAGAGAATTGCACAGTAACAATAATGACTGACTTAGCTCTTCTCATAAACAGAATGATCCCAGACAATTCCAAAGGACTTATGATGGAATATGCTATCCACATTGACAGAAAGAACTAAGTAGTCTGATTGCAGCTTGAAGCATCTTTTTATTTATTTTTTTTTACTTTTTATTGATAGCTTTACCTTTTTGTTCTGTTTTTTCTTCCACGATATGAGTAATGTGAAAATATATTTGCATGATTGTACTTATATCACCTGTATCAGATTGATTTTCATCTTGGGGAGGGAGATAGAAGGAAGGGAGAAAAATGGAACTCAAAATCTTATAAAAATTGATGTTAAAAATGATTTTTGAATTAAATTGGAAAAATACTATTTACAGAAAAATAATATACACTTTAATTCCAAGGTCTCTGAGAAGCTACCATTATATTGATAAATGCTTATTATAAAGCATAACCAGGACAGCTAGGTGGCACAGTGGATATAGCACCAGCTCTGAACTCAGGAGGACCTGAATTCAAATCTTGTCTCAGATGCTTAACACTTCCTAGCTGTGTGACCCTAGGCAGGTCACTTAACCCCAATTGCCTCAGAGAAAAAAAATAAATAAAAACTTTAAAAGGGATAACATATATTATGAAGCAAAACAGGTTTTCATTCCATCAATTAGTGTTTAAAAAATATTGCTTAGACTTCACTCACTGCAAAGTAGTATCTCCAATTACTTTATATAGCCAGAACTTTTTTTTTGTTATTAGCTTAGCATTTTTTATACATGTCATATAAATTAATTGAGAGAAGGCATAAGAATAGAGGGAAGGAACAAATGACACAAAGCACATGTTTTGAAAAGAAATAGATCAATATCAAATCATGTACATCAGGTTATCATCCAAATTAGGCACCACCCCCATTCTCTATTTTTAGTTTCATTTTGCCCATACATTTTATCTGTGCTTTTTTCTTTCTCTGATTGTTTTTAACTAGACAGTAATTTCCAGATCAAAGTCTCCAAAATTATTTTTTTAATTAATTAGTACAAATTAAGTCCAGAGGAAAAAAAAATCTCCTTGGTTTGCTATCACTGAGTTTATCTAATGAGTTTATCTATAGCATATTCCCCTGGGCATAAGTAGATATTAAAAGGAGGAATAAATGGTTTGATCAAAGTTCCTTAAACAAAAAAAGCATCTGAACTCAGAGAAAGACCACCTGCATAATTTTTCACAATTTATATCTTAGTATTTGTTAAAATTTAGAAATGTAACCTAAGCCTAACTTTAATCTTCAGTTTCATTCTTTAATGTCCTTTATTATTTATCCTTATAGAATTTAAACTGGAAATTAAAATAAACCACTAAAAGTGTGATATTTTGAGTAGTTACTTTATTAAATTCTCTGGGTAGAAATATTCGGTTTTTTCCAGTTGTTTCACTTGTGTCTGACTTTGTAAATGTATTTGGCGTATTCTTGGTAAAGATACTAGAGAGATTTACTACTTCCATCTCCAGCTCATTTTACAGTTAAGGCAATTAAGATAAATAGGGTTAGTTGATTTGCTCAGAGTCCCATAGTTAGTAATTATGTGACAGAAGATATGAAGCCAGGAAAATCAGTTTTCCTAATTTCAAGTCCATGACTATTTGCCGCATCAATTAACTACCTTCCCAACTCTCCCCTGCCAAAAAAAAAAAAAAAAAAAAGAAAAAAAAAGTGTATGCATCTATGCTAAGTGAAGGCTCTATGCTAAGCATTTTTTTAAAAAATAGCTATTTCCTCATTTGATCCTTTTAACACCAAGGACTAGGTACTTTTATTATTTGTGTTTTGGACTTGAGAAAACTGAAGTAATAAAGGTTAAGAGATTTGCCCAAAACACAAAGCTTATAAGCATCTAAGTCATGTTTGAATTTAGTTCTTTCTTATATCTAACCCAGTGCTCTATTCAACATTTTTGGGGGTCAAAGAAATAATAAGAAAGAAAAACTCATTTGTTAGAGATGAGTGTCTGGAATAAACTGTAAGTAACAAGTAATCATGAGGGGGCAACTTAACCCTTGTGTTCAATGTGTGCAATATTGATCTTTAGTACACAGGAGTTAAATTTTCTTCATTAAAAAAAGGAAACAGAAGAAGGAAAAATGAGTGACAACTATTTAAGTACCTATTATAAGCCAGACATTGTGTTAAACATTTAAAAAAAATATAAATCAATTTCAGAGAGTTGGTCTTATTATTATACATAATTTATAGCTGGGAAAACTGAGGCAAATATCCTTCAAATAGCTTGCCCAATATGTTATATATGTTATACCACATGTTATAATACATATTAGAGAAAATGTTTAAATTCAAGTCTTCCTGACTTCCAGGCTCACCATGTTATCCATTGTGCTACTTAGCTGCCTCTAAGAGATAATAAATTTGATAAAGTATGGAACATTGAATATACCCTTGACTTTGGCCTTTGTCCCTTCCAATCTAAGTGGATGTGAACAAATCACTTAATCTGTCCTGTGGCCTAAAATGGTTTCTTAAACTGCAAGGTGAGAACCTTAATCTAGATGGCCTCTAAGATAACTTGTAGTTGTAGATATATTATTTCAGATATGACATATTTGCTAAATTGCTAGGACAATGAAAAATAAATGATAGTCTTCCTTTTTTCTGACTATATGCAGATTCCATTGGAACCATTTTTAAAAGGCAATTTTTAAAATAACTTTCCTGTAGTGTAGATTGACCAAGAAAAGGTCTTGTCAACTTGCAATGGGTTGTACAGCAACTTAGTTTAAGGGACTTTAGGGGACCCTGCCTGCTGATTTAACTATTTCTTCCTCATCTCCCTTTTTGTGTTTCTGACCCAGAAACTATTTTAAGTAGTTTCTGATTTGGTTTCCTGGGGATATCAGATGTTCACAGACAAAAGATTTTTTTGATAGAGTATGTGACACTCCCTTTCCTTTCTGAAATCAGAGGTTCTAAAGTTGATATTAATGCAAATGGTTAGACCACAAAGTAACTATGTCACAAGGCTTCTCAGCAGCTTTCATTTAACTCAGTTGGTGGGAATTCAACACTATTGGGATCAAATATCTTCTCAACTCGAAAAAAAGGATAGACAATTTTAACCAGAAACTATGGTATTATAACTTGCTTTTCTGCACAGGGTAGAAATTACTTCAATGATCTTTATCTGTTTATGCTATGTTTCAGTGAAAATTTAGTTGAATCATGAGATTTAACAATGTAAGTCACATGAAGTTTCATTAAATACAATAGCTTTTAAAAATAAGGACCCTCAAGATCAAGATGTTAAATGCAGACACTGAAGTAAATATAAGTAAATTAGATAGAAATCTGCAGTACAAGGAAGGACAGTTTTTAAACAACATTTAAATAAATATATTTATTATAACTATCAGAAAATTATCTTCTCAGTAGTAGAGAGGCATAAGACTTAACCCACATCAATCCACATCCATACAGACCTCCAGAAAAAATTTTAAATCAATGATTTTGAATGTAAAAGAGTAGGCAAAGTAAAGGACTTAAAAAAAAAATAAAGATCATTTGGAAAATGAAGGGAGAAATTGGGGAAATTATTTCCTGCTTATAGAATCTTCTATCTTTGTTTCTTTCTAACTGTCCTAGAAAAGTTATTACATATATTCAGAGATGTGATGGTAAAATTTTAACAAAAACTTCTCTGGGGTAAAACATACACATAACACACATTTAAATTTAATCTGTATCATGAATATTTTCTCCACCACTTGCTTAAGACAGGATAATCAACAAAACCATAAATTCAGGTCTTAATTGTAGCATTTGTTGATTACTAAAGTGTCAATGATCACACTGAAAATTTTAAATTGAGAGTAAGAGTTGAGAAAAGTTAGAGTTGGCAAAAGCACATACTTACATTGAGACAGAGTTCACATCATGGTTTAGAAACAATCCTTTATACTGATCCTGAAAGTAAAGGATAGGAATATGTTTAGAAAAAGTGCTAGAGGTTAGGAATACATACATACATACACCCACACACCCACCATATATATATATATATATATATATACATATATATGTATATAAATACATGCACACATATACATATATATTTATAGATGTGTATCTATATATGTTTATATATGTATCCTAGTACTGGCTTGTCACTGAGAAAAAGCCTGATATAGCACTACAACTTTCTGTTGCAGCAATAGAAACAGATTTAACACGATCTGTTCATAAATGGAAAGAATCCTAAGTGAAAACTCAGTTTACAACTCAGTTTGGAATGACAGGAAATCTAACTTCTCACTTTAGGTCTGCCTGCCAATTTGTGAATTGATACAGGATTCTCAAAAGATAATGGGATGGAAAAGGAGCACATTGGGTGTACTATCTCATTTACACTGTTCTGACTTATTTCTAAAGTTATAATTGAAGCATCTAATACAAGGATGTTTTTATTATATACAATGAAGGTTCATATACAGTAACACTCAGGAATTATAATTTGCTTTTATAAAAAAATTGATAACAGATTTTTACTTTTAAAATACATGCAAATATAGTTTTCAACATTCATCCTTGTAAAACCTTGTGTTCCATATTTTTCTCCCTCCCTCTGTCCTACACCACTCCCCTAGAAAGCAAATAATTCTGTATTTGTTAAACGTGCAATTCTGCTAAACATATTTTCACATTTATCATGCTGCACAAGAATAATCAGATAAAAAACGGAAAAAATGAGAAAGAAAAAAAACAAACAACAACAAAAGATGAAAATAATATGTTGTGATCCATATTCTGTCTTCATAGTACTCTTTCTGCATGCAGATTATCTTCTCCACCACAAGTCTACTTATCAGCTTCCACTCAGTTTCCAATTCTTTGCCACTAGAAAAAGGGCTGCTGCAAACATTTTTGCACATGTGAGTCATTTCCCCTTTTTTATGATCTCTTGGGATATAGGCTTGATAGCACATATATTCTTCTAAATATTTTCTCTGTTCATTGAAAGAAATTAACTAAAATGTACTTATATTCATAAGTAAAAGAAATAGTCTTTAACAAAATGTATCAACCTGCACAGGGGAGGGATTGTCTTTAATGATCAGAATTATATATCTAAAAAGCTTGCAAACATTATTTGCAAACGAGAAACACTGCATGCTTTCACCAAAATATAAGAGTATTGCAGAGAGGCTTGGAGAGACTTACATCAACTGATGCTGAGTGAAATGAATAGAATCAGAAGATCGCTGTACACTTTAATGTTGTATGAAGATGTATTCTGATGGAAGTGGATATCTTCAACATAAAGAAGATCCAATTCACTTCCAGTTGATTAATGATGGACAGAAATAACTACACCCAAAGAAGGAACACTGGGAAGTGAATGTAAATTGTTAGCACTACTGTCTATCTAACCAGGTTACTTATACCTTCGGAATCTAATACTTAATGTGCAAAAAGAAAATGGTATTTACACACATATCAATATATCTAGGTTATATTGTAACATATGTAAAATGTATGGGATTGCCTGTCATCAAGGGGAGGGAGTAGAGGGTGGGGGGATAATTTGGAAAAGTGAATACAAGGGATAATATTATTTTAATAATTACGCATGCATATATACTGTGAAAAAAATATTAAAAAATAAATAAATAAATAAAATAAAATAAAATAAATAAAATAAACAAAATATAAGAGTATTGGAAGGTTGTTCTCTCCTCAACATTGTTGAATATTGTTTAAGAAAGAATGTATTGAATAGCAAAATAAATTAAAGATATTAATTCAGTAAAGAGGAGATAAGAGGCACTATTACTATTTGCAGATGAAATGATAATTTACCCAGAAAAACAGCAAAGACACTACTTGAGCTTATTAATACCTTCAGTGAAGTGAAATAAAGTTTAAAAATACAACAATATTTCTGTTCTGTGCTATAAAAAGCAGGACAAATGCTAAGTTAGTGTTAATAGATATTCTAAAAATTGTGTGACCCTTAGCACTCTACTCCATCACCATCTTGTTTTCAGTACCTTATAGACCATCAGCAAAGAAACAAAAGAAAGTTGCTTAGAACTGAGGGAAGTTTTGAATAACCCTACTAATAATAAATCTGTCCATAGTTAGCAAATCATGTTCTCAGAAGTAAGTCTCTTACCATCATCATTCTCAAAATTTTCCACTACTTTTGAACAGCCAAACCTTATGCTTTGCTGAAATAACTTTCAATAGATAACCTCATGCCATGGAAAGAGATAAAATTAAAGTTTCAGAGGAAATTACTTTTACAATTGAGACAATGTTAATTTACATTCAAAATTTAGTACCACGAATCAATTTTAATTTTATTTTTTTTTCCTCCACCTACATTGGTAGAATAAGCTCCTCACTGAGAACTCAATTGATTAATGAAATCATAGATCAAGCCCCTGTTGCTATTGCTGTGCACTCAATGTTGTTGTTGTTGATTTTCTCTTTAGTATCTTTGCAGTGCTACCTTGTTTCAAAAAGTGATATATAGAATTATTCACAACAGAAACACTTTTAAAGTATTATAGTGTAAGTCAGGCTATGATAAGTGCATGCAATTAAAACTTTTTTTTCTTTTTTTTAAATAGAACTGATTGAAAGATGATAGAGATTATTTTTTACTTATACATTGCAAATGAAAATACCAAGCAAAAATGCACACATTTGCAGGAAGTTCAAAGGCTCATGGGCTTAGAGTTAGAAGAGACATTAGGAATTATCAGTTTTGATCCTCTCATTTTAAAGAGGAGTGAATTGAGGGACAGATAGTTTAAATTTCATTCCTAACATAACATAATCAACTTCTGAGACTAAATACAAACCCAATGGTTCCTGAGTCAAACTTTATATTCACTGTATCATATTTTCTATTTTATGAGCAAATACTTCATTTTTGCACAGTATATGGTAGATAGAGTGGGTGCTGTCCTTAGACCTAGGATCACCTAGGTTCAAGTACTATCTTTGAAAACCACAAGCTCTTTGTCACTTAAGTTTTCAAGACTTTTAAGCAATTTTAAAAACAAGAGTTGTTAACTTGAAATCCATTAATATTTTTTAAAATTAATAATTATATTTCAATATAATTGGTTTCCTTTGAAGTTCTATACATTTTGTAGATTGAAAAATACTCTAAGTAGACCAGTAGCTTCACCAGACTGACAAATGAATTGATTATCTGTATATATCTGTATATATATATATATATATATATACATATATATATCCACACATACTTGCTTTAGAGGTAAAATCTGTTGTAATTTATGGCTCTATATTGCTTGAACTAGTTTTCTTACTTGAGAAATCCTTATACCAAAAAAATAAAAAAAAAATGCCTAAACTGAGTTGTACAAGTTGATTTTACAAAGATCTTACATGAGTTTTGGCTCCAGTAACAATAATCAAATATACTGATGAGACAGAATGAAGCATTTATGATGTACCAGACCAGCAATCTGTGAACTAAGGAAATTTAAATGATAGTTCATAATGATTCAGTCAGAGATACTACAGTGCATAGGATCAAAATTTCTTGCTTAAAAATATTGTCCCAGATATCGGCTGACATGGTGGTTGAAAATAAGATTGCTTTTCAAGAAAAAATTGAGTGTTTGCAGTCTCGACCAGATAATGCCTTCCCCAATGCTATCAGAAAGTTGTGATATTTTTTCACAGTCCATGACTATTCTCTCATGGATATTATATAAATCCAAAGAAAAACCTTTATGAGGGCATACAGTCAAAAGTTTATGAAAGAGAAGGCAGGAAAAGTGTCTATAAATATTATTTCAATCATAAAATCACTAAAATGTCAATATACATGTTAAATAACTTACTATAGACATGCACACAAATATATATACCTTATGTAATTTGATGCTTTGTTTTATATATGGTTTTCAACATGTTATATTGAATTTATATTATAAATTTATGAATTTATATTACAAATTCACTTTCCATAACTTTCAAAATCTATATTTGTCCAAAATATACATTTTAAATATTTTGGAATCATTTTGCTCGAGAAATTATTGGTATGGGACATCATCTGAACTCTAAGACTAACTCCACAAAATGATACCTATTCTTCTTCTTCTTCTTCTTCTTCTTCCTCCTCCTCCTCCTCCTCCTCCTCCTCCTCCTCCTCTTCCTCCTCCTTCTCCTCCTCCTCCTCCTCCTCCTCCTCCTCCTCCTCCTCTTCCTCCTCCTCCTCCTCCTTCTTCTTCTTCTTCTTCTTCTTCTTCTTCTTCTTCTTCTTCTTCTTCTTCTTCTTCTTCTTCTTCTTCTTCTTCTTCTTCTTCTTCTTCTCTCTCTCTTTCTCTCTCTCTCTTTTTCTTTCACACACATATACACACACAAACATCAGAAAATTGTTGGATTAATTTCACTGTCTCCACAGTCTCTTCAGTTGTGCACAATATATTTTTTGTTTGTCCCTTACATTTGACTGAAAATTATGCTTGAATGTCACCCAAGAAATCCTAATTGCCAAATCCATGGCTAGAACCCAGCTCTTCCCAACTCCATAGGCAACTTACTATTTATCTAGAAAGCAAATCAGGAAGATTTCTCAAATCTGCCTTCAGATACTAGTCACATAAACCTGTGTAAGGCACTTAATTTCTCTGACTCAGGTTCCTCATCTGTAAAATTGGGATAACAGCAAGTATACCCCATGGTTGTTATGAGAATAAGATGATATACTATTCTAAAATTCCTCTGCAAACCTTAGAGTGCTATATACATGTTAACTAAATGCATACACATTATGTAATTTGTTGCTTTGCTCCATGTATGTCTTTCAATATATTAGCCAAAATTCATTTCTACAACTTGCAAAATCTGTATTTGTTCAAAATATATATTAAAAGCTTTTAGAATCATTTTGCTGGATAAATATGATAAAGTATTTTCTGAAGACACTGGGAGATAAATTTGGCATCGGGGAATGGTCATGAATATCTGAGATGATCTGAAGTAATAAAAACATTGGCAGATCTATTATTGTGCTTCACGTTCTGTGAAGGAGAGCTCAGATGGGCACATGGAGGATTGCTATATACCCTGTAATTCTATTACTGTTGAAAAGGAAAGCACTGACCTTGACAACAATGGATGCAAAAACCTTTCTTACTTGTTTAATAGGAATCAAGTATTTAGGCTGTGGTGCCCATTACATTTTGGAGAAAATGAGTATTTTTTACCTTCCATTATTAATTCTCCTTCCTTATATTCTGTTATTCCTTTTCCTCTTTTCTATGCTGATGTTCACATGCAATTATACATATGTACACACATGCAGACATATAAATGTTTTACCCCAATACATGGGAAAAGTACTGTTAAAGCTGTAATAAAACTACATAAATAACAAAACCACAAACTGAGATTACTTTTTAAAAAATTGTGTTGAATCTCTTCTAAATGAACAAAGGAAATCTTCTAATTAGATTATTCATCTTCATATACTATTCAACTCCCTAGGATTTTAATGATAACCATAAGGATTATCATTAAAATGTTCTCTATTTCTTAGATAAAGCTTATGCTTCACAATTAGTAAGTTCATAATATTCATAAAAATAAAATACAGTTTTGTGTGTGTGTGTGGGGAAAGTCACTGGAAATCAAGGGAAAAGATTTGGATTCAACATCTAGATCTTCCTCTTACTATGTTTAACAACTGACTGCAAATTAGAGAAACCAACTTTATTTTCAATCTGTATTGTTAACATTTACATCAATTCCTTGTCTAAAAAAGTCAGAAAAACAATAAATCATGCCTTGTTTTATCATAGTTGCCAATTTCTGAGTTATAAAGACACTGATTTTTTTCCAGTTCTGTGATAAAAGTCTTTCCAGTTTGCCAGCCTAAGTTTACCTAGTCTGCTACAACATTTAAGACCTTCCTTCCTTTAGCTTACCTCCTTGTCTGAGTGAGTGAGAGGGATAGGATTGTAGAAGATTTCTGTTTAAAATGCTGCCTGCTCCATGTTATTCTACTGTACGACCTAATAAAATCAGTATAAATATGTCTGATTTACTTCAAATCTCAAATAACCCAGTTTCTTTGTCCAAATCATGAGATCAAGGCCTTAGAAATGTGGTGAACTTTAGAAGTCATCTAACTCAAGCTCCTTTATTTTAAAGATAAGTGAACTGAGAACTTCAGAGGTTAAATTACTTACTTAATGTCATAGAAAACATGTCAGAGCCAAAATTTAACTTGGTTCATTTGAGGCCATATCCAGTGTTATTTATGTCATACTATGCTGATTCTTATTGTCATCCTTATTCCATTAAAAAAAAAACCTGGGAAAGCAGACAGTAAGGTCATGTTGTCAATAAAGCCTGTGCAAAAATATACCTAATATGTAAAATAAAACAAAACAAAAAATATTTTTTTCCTTCAAAAAACTGGCGTAGTACAATTTTATGCACAAAATACATCAACCTCAATTTTTGTTTTTACAAAATGAAACAGCTTTAGAGCATCTAGTCCTTTCCACCATTCTGGATAAATTATCCACACCTCAGTCAAGATCCAGAAGAAGAATGGAAGCACCAATCTTTTTTGAGGATTGAGGGCATAATAATAAATCATTCTCACCCACCTTTTCCCAGTTGCCCAGCTCTTGCTGACAGTGGTGAAAACTTGTTGTTGTCATAAGCAGAGACAACTCTGAAGGCACAAAGGGAACAGATGTGTGCTATAATAATAACAAAGTACCACTTTTAGAAATACTTTTCTGCTTAGGGCTACATTTAAACCTTCAGGTGCAGTTCATGAAACTCATAATGTGGGAGAGTAAGTACAGGCAGCATCTTGGAGATTCTCTGGGGTAAAAGATTCTGAAATATTGTTATCATTATCACCATCTTGCTAACTGAATCACAGTTAGTGGCTTGGTTATTGGCCCTAAGGGAGTGACTTACTATCCTCCAGGTTGAAATAAAGGGCAAAATGAGATTTCTCCATTGAAGGAAGTTGGAACAAATACAGGACACACAAAGGAAAAGATATTTTAGTCATATCTGATCTTTTAAATATAAGAAAATACATGAATCTAAATGTTTAATCCTCAGTTTGCTCATATAAACTAATTGGGCCTAAGCATCTATGAATCTGGGCAAAGACATAGAATGCTTTTAAAGACAAGCTATCCTTTAATTTGAAGTGGTTTACATCTGACAATTTTAAAAGAAGTGCTGAAAAAGCAGAGAGGATGATCTCATCAGAGGTTGAGGTTATGAAAGAATGTTAAAAAGTGTCAGAGGCTGCATGGTATTTTCTAAGTTATCCAGTTAAGCTGTAAAATCATAAGGTGCCACTGAAGTAATTCGATCAAATAAAGTGAAAATAATATTGATTAAAAAATATTTCATATTTATTGACTCATAAACATTATAGTATACATTATGTTTCAAAAATCATAGAAATTACTGTAGTATCTGTGAATATCAATAAACTGAAGTGATATTATAGAGGAACTGATGAATATGAAAAAACACAATATGGAAATGTCATAATAAATATATATATATATATATATATATATATATATATATATATATATATATATATACATACATATACACAAACACATCTGTTCTTTAATACATGGTGTCCATTTGTGTTGGTTCATAGTTGAACCTATTTTTACTTCAAAATATAGTTTATGTACATATATATATATACATATATATATATATATATATATATATATATATATATATATCTTCTGAATGAGAATTCTCTCTAGAGAGAGTAATGTGGAATAAATGCCTTCTCAATGTTATCTCAGCACACTTGTGAATATGAATTTCCTTCCATAAGAGAGAAATGACTAAAAAAGAACTATAAACCAAGATAAGTAAGCAATCCTCCAAATAGCTTTTAAATGATTAGGATGCATCTGCATGTAACAGGAAAAAAACAGAGAATGCAAGAATTTCTTTAGCCTACATATAAAGAAAGCTCCCCATATTGTCCTTGATGCACAAAAGTAGCATCCCTCAGAGACTGAAAAGACCTATCTGATAATGTCAATCACTCTCTTCTAGGTTGAACTGTGATTTTATGTTGCACTGTAGTCAAAGAGTTTGTTTACTTCTGTGTATATTTTCATCTATCCCATTTTGTATAACTGCTCTTATTTACTATAGTTGACTGGTATAAATAATGTTTTTGCTGTTTATTGTTTAGTAGTAGTTAGTCAAATTAACTGAGAGTAATCTAACTGGTTTTTTTTCTGATCCAAGGCAGACCTACAATGGCACACCCCCAGAGAAAACACTTTTTATATACTCCCAAAGTGAAAATATGTGGTGTGTAGTAAACAAATAATTCTATGTTAATGTCTATCTTGAACAGAAAGTAATCATCTAAGCATAATTTTCTTCAGGAGAAATTGCAATTTGTTTGGGAGATGTGAAAAGACATATTTCAGATCCCAGATCCTACATATTTATCTTGTCATGATATGATCCACTCCAGGCTCCTATGGATCTAGTAAATTTCTTTATGGGTATGCGACTCTGTCTCTGCCTCTTTCTTCTCTCTCCTCTATCCATCTACCTTCATCATCATCTTTCTACCTATTTGGATCTTTAATGAGAGGATAGATGATTGAGATGAGCTGCTTAGCATGAAGTATATGTGTGTGTGTGTGTGTGTGTGTGTATGTGGGGGTATGTATAAAGAATAGATCATAATTAACTGAGTATTCACTTTTTTAAAAAGTAATTCAAACTAATAAATGATTTATTATGAGGGGAAAAGTTTAGTATAGTAGATAAAGTGCTTAAATGAATTTTTTGAAAACCTTGGTTCAATTCCTACAAGTGAACAGAAATAAAGGATTGGTTCTTGTTCTATTTACTAGCTGTGTGACCAGAAACAAGGAAGTTTCCTACTCTGTAAATTGAAAACAAGAATGTCAATAATACTTAAATTGCAGATGTTTTTGAGGCTTAATTGATCCACTGTATAAAATAGCTATATAAATGTCAGCTATTCTTTCTAAATAGAGGAAGATTTTTTTTTTGTTTTCCCAAGATGGATGAGGGATTGAGGAATGATAAGATGTGAGAGTTACCAAGAAATTTTGGGTTCCTCAAAGATGAGCTGCACCAGAGGATATAGATATGTACCAATGCTCATTTGATTATATATAAAAGGTTCCACTACCTTAAATTAAATATAACCTCAAGATGATATGATTTTAATTCATTATGAGCAAGAGTTTTCTATAAAGAAATATACCACTTAATGATAAAGACAGAGAGAATGCAGATATCAATTAACTGTAGACCTTGTAGACTATACTAAAAAGATACTAAAATTATCTCTCTCTCTTCATATATATATATATATATATATATATATATATATATATATATATATATATGTCATGTGTGTTCCTATCTCTCCTTCTTTCTCCCACTTTTTCTCTTTTTCAACATGAAGATTTTTTTCATATTCATTTATTTTAATTTTGATTCCAATAGATGTTCACATTTATATATGTTTGCATATATGCATTGATTGGTCATAAATAAACATAGACAACAAAAGTGAAGTAACATGGATTATATGTAGCCTAGTGACTCTACACAGTAGCTGATCAACACTTTTTTGTTACTGAATGAAATTTAAATGGATATAATTTGATTTTAAATCTGAATTCAGTTATAATTATTATAGAAGATACAAGATTAAAATTTGAAATGTGTAATTCATGTATTCTGTCTTTCATTGTTACACTCATAACAAACAAGATATAAGTGAAAGAAAAGCTAGCAATATTTTGGAGCATACAAGTTTAATGTTTTCCTTCATAGAGATCTGCAGGTATAATAGGACTATGATATTTCTTTGAAATTCTTTCAGAGGTATATATTTTTGGAAATGCTGTCAGGGGTGTAAACCTGACATAAAGAGTATTCAGCAGATTCCCCTGATTTTTATAACTTCTGGGAAACAGTGCAGTGTGTGTGTGAGTGTGTGGGAGGGGACGTGGGGGGGTTGTATGGGGATGTAGGTGGATGGGTGGGAGGGGAGAAAGAGGTAGACTTTGATAATTTAGTTAAACAGCACAGGGAACAAAGATTTCAACTATATCCTCTGATAGGGAATGAAGAAACATTTTTTTTTTCTTCACCAGCAAGCACCTATCATTAATTTAATATAAAGCTAAAGATTATAATGGTTAGAAGAAAAAAAAAACACTTTTTTATGAAATTTTTTTTCAAAAAAAACAAACAAACAAACAAACAAAAAACCTAATATGTTCTGTACCTTAGAAACAATATATCTAGGCATTTTGTTGGATTCAGAAATTAAATTTACTAGATATGATTTATACATATGGACTGATATCTTTGGGAAAGGAAGCTGTCTGAAACAACTAGAAAATTACCTGTGTGAAGTTCAGATTTATGAAATAGCCATGAATCAATATCACTTCCTCAACATGGTCTCAATGGGATAACCCAATGCAAACAAGAAACTCATACCTTATCAAGTAGTTATCCTTGGCAAGAGATTTTTACACATTCTTAAGGGAATTTTATACATTGCTAACTACATATCAGTTTTATAGAACTATATGTGGAAGAGAAAGACATCTGTAACTCCATGAAGAATCTGAAAATGTGATCTAGGATCAGAAATACCCAGTAGAGACATAATCAATCACCTGAGAAGAGCAGAGTAAGGGAAAAGTTCTTTGATCTGTTTCAGCATGTGAAAAAGTGCAGGATAATGGAGTTGTAGTCACTTGCTAGCCTGAATTATGTCCTTCAATGATCATAACTTAAAACTTGTAGAAAGTCAACTAAAAGTTTTTTTTTCTAAAATGTCTATTATATTTTGAATATAATATATACATATATATATACATTTATTTGCATATTATGTTACAGAAGTAACTGAATTGAATAATGACTGTGTTCTACTATGACTGACTCCTTTACTGAAGGGCAATTTCATTACAAAGTAAATGTTCATATGAACTGGTTGACATATGTGTGTTATTTAGCCTGTCGTTTGACGGAGACTTCAACTGGACTTTAAGTTTATCTCCTGGGATTAGCTGAACAATTTAAAATACAAATGAAACAAAGAAATTTCAAACATTATTTCATAGACTGGAGATTTAGAGCTAAATAAACATCATGTAATTCAATATACTCTCATTTTACAGTTGGGGAAACTGAGGACCAGAGAAGTTAATAAACTTAAATAGTGTCATATTAAATCATTCAATTTCCTATTAGTGAAAAGTGAAAGAATTGTAAAGGTATTGAATAAAATATTTTGCCTAGGAAATGTGCTCTTTGAGAAATCATGGATATGTAGTTAAAATTGTTTTTCTTATTACTTATTGGAGTATTCCTGGGGGTAGGGAGGACTCTTGGTCTGAGAATATCATTTATTTGTGAAATTAGAAGAATCTATAGGAATTAGTGATCATCAATGGCTTATTCTATTGCTAGTCTTTATTAGTCAAAACCTTGAGAAAGTAAATTCAGGCTCATAAAATAATCTAGCAATGGGGATAGCCGTAGCTGAATTGAAGAGAAATCAGTAGCAGTAATAAAAGTTCACTGAAAACATCCATTCTGCTCACAAATTAGTTAATTTATTTTAAAAAAGGAAAAAAAAAAACTTTACATATGTCAAGTTGTAATTTAGATTTTTGTGCGTGTATACCTGTGTCTATATGTATTTTGGTAGCTGTGTCTGTGTGTAGAAGGGTGGTCAACAGGAGAGGATAATGATTGGAATCCTATGGTTGTTTTGTCCTTTGTATTGCCAATGGCATACTTCTTTGAAGTTGTTTTTGTGCACTGTTCTCAACTTATTTTAAGAAGCAGCTTGTTAAAACCATATGTTAAATGTTTTCTTGAGTAATAAAGTTTTAAGAAGACGATCTTGTTGAAAATCATGATTATAATAATGGAATATTATTCTATCTCCAATCATCCTCCCTGAAAAGAAGGTATCATTATGCCAATTTTTCAATGGGTGATGTGAAGAACTTAGATTATTTTCTTTTGAAGGAAGTGTAGAGGAATTTACATTTCCTAGTGATGTTACTGATGTATAAAATTGTGTCTTACTTTTACTGTTCCTAGTATCTTATTTTGGTCACAAAAGAAAACCAATTTTCAAAAGTAAAACAAAAAAAATGTCTAGGTGGATAGGAAGATGTTATGATTAGTGGACCATTGAAAGGGCAATGGCTGTTTCTAACAGTTTTGCGGTTACTACTGCAAAGGAAAAATATAGAATACATATAGTTTTGCCTTCAAAAATCTGGAAAGCTAGAAAGGAATATAAACACTATTTATGACTACTATTGACAACTTGATACATATTCCTTTTTAAGAAAGAAAGCTAATGCTCTTGGCATCAGATTGATAATTAGGTGAAACTTTTCTGGAGTTTAAATCATCTGAAATTCCTGGTTGGTTGGTAGGTTGTTGCTGTTGTTTTTAATAGTATTTTAACATTAAATTTTATGCATTCCTTGTTCCAAAGTGTCTTTAGTCCATATCAACCATAGGTAAATATTTATAATTTCTTAACATCATAAAAAGTATATATGGTCAAATATTTTTTCCTTTCTTTTTCCTTTTTTTCTATTTTTCTCAATTCTTCCTTCTCTCCGTTCCTCCCTCTCTTTCTCTCTTTATTTTTTGGCTTTTTTCCTTTATTTTAAATTTTAACTCTTCTCCTGGGGTGGAAGAAAGTGTTTCAAGTTTCCTGTGGCAGTGGCTGTAGGCTCTGACTATTTATCAGGTGCTACACTGATGTGTTCTTGAGATCCATGGGGAACCCTTGTTTTATCAACATAGATTTTTAAAAATCTACAAGAAAAATAAAGTATTATAACACACACACACATATACACACACACCTATACTTATATTTGTATTCAGACAGCATCATTTCTTTCTCTGGGTATGGATAACATTTTTCATAAGTTGTATTGGGTCATTGCATTGCTGAGAATAGCTGAATTGTCCATCTTACAATATTATTGTTATTTTGTAAATAGTACATTTCACTTCGCATCAGCTCATATAAGTTTTTTCCAAGTTTTTCTGACAGTATCCTACACATCATTTATTATAATATAATAGTATTTTATCATAATCACATACTACAATTTGTTCAGTCATTTCCACAGTAGAAGTACATGCCCTTGTTGGACTACTTTGGAGCTGTTGGAATACATGAGAGCTACCTGGCAGTGGATGCTGGAGATTCAACCCAGAATGCATCTCCTTTTGTAAGAGGATGATACAAGGGGATTGAGAGGCAATTGCTGTTCTCTGACCTTTCTGAATGAAAAACCGTTGCATTTCTCTGACCTCTCTCCTTTTCTCTCTGCCTCCAATTTCTCTCATTCCCAGTCTACAACACCTGTGTCAGCAAAGGCTGCCTTGCAACTCCTTCAGATGTTATAATGTTATACAGCTGTGGAGGCTCTCGGAGAATTGATCTGTCCCTTAACATATCCTTAGTTTCCAATTATTTTAAAAAGAGCTGCTGTAGTATAAAAATGTGGAAATAGATATAGATATAGATATAGATATAGATAGATAGAAGAATTATACATATTTAACATATATTGAATTACTTGCCTTAGATGGCAAGGGGAGGAGGTGGGGGAAGAGAGGAAGAAAAATTTGGAATACAAGGTTTTGCAAGGATAAACGTTGAAAAATATCTTTGCATATATTTTGAAAATGAAAGGGTATTGTTTTTTAAAAAAAGATTCTATAAATGTTTTTGTACACATATTTTTTTCTTTAAAAAAAACTCTTTTGGGAAACAACTAGTTGTTTATTGCTAGTCTTTAGGGCATAAGTTCCAAATTGCTCTATAGAATAGGTAAATCCAACAACAATGCATCAGTGTGTAACTTTGGCAATATCCCCTTCACCAATTCTCATCTCCATTTCTGTCCTATTAGCCATCTAATAGGTATTAGATATTACCTCAGTATTATTTTAATATGCATTTTTCAGTCAATGGTGAAGTAGATCATTATTTTCATATGGACCTGGATACTGTTACTTTTCATTATTTATCAATTGGGAAATGATTTAGTTATGTATTTGATTATTTATGTTGCAAATTTGACTGTTTTCTTATGCTTGGGAAATAAATACTTTATCAGAGAAACTTACTTCGTTTTTTGGTCCACATTAACTTCCATAAATGTATTTCCCTTAATATTATTTTACCCTCCAATTTATTTTATTATCTCTACTTTCATCTTGGACCTCCTCAAAAGCATTGTGTTTCTGACTACAGCCCCCTAGGTTAATCAGTTCCCCTTATATCCACCCTCACTTTTTTATCCTTTTCCATACTACTTTTAAACATGGTAAGAACTATTTCTTTTTTTAATTAATTTTATAATTATAATTTTTGACAGTATATATGCATGAGTGGATTTTTTTTACAACATTATCCCTTGTATTCATTTTTCCAAATTTCCCCCTCCCTCCCTGTACTCCCCCTCCTCTAGATGACAGGCAATCCCATGCATATTAAATGTGTTAACAGTTTAGCCTAGATACAATATAACTGTGTAAATCCAATTTTCTTGTTGCATGGTAAGAATTGGATTCCGAAGGTATAAGTAACCTGGGTAGAAAGACAGTAGTGCAAACAGTTTACATTCAATTCCCAGTGTTCCTTCTCTGGGTGTAGCTGTTTCTGTCCATCATTGATTAACTGAAAGAGAATTGGATCTTCTTTATGTTAAAGATATCCACTTCAATCAGAATATATCTTCATACAGTATTGTTGTTGAAGTGGATAGTGATCTCCTGGTTCTCCTCATTTCACTCAACATCAGTTCATGTAAGTCTCTCCAAACCTCTCTGTTTTCATTCTGCTGGCCATTTCTTACAGAGCAACATTCATATACCATAATTTATCAACCATTCTCCAACTGATAGACATCCATTCATTTTCCAGTTTCTAACCACCACAAAAAGAGCTGCCACAAACATTTTGGCACATATGGGTCCCTTTTCACTCTTTAGTATTTCTTTGGGATATAAGCCCAGTAGTAGCATTGCTGGATCAAAGGGTATGCACATTTTGATAACTTTTTGGGGATAATTCAAAATTGCTCTCTAGAATGGTTAGATTCTTTCACAACTCCACCAAAAATGTATCAGTGTCCCAGTTTTCCTACAGTCCCTCCAACATTTATCATTATTTTTTTTCCTGTCATCTTAGCCAATCTGACAGGTGTGCAGTGGTATCTCAGAGTTGTCTTAATTTGCATTTCACTGATCAATAGTGATTTGGAACACTCTTTCATATGAGGGAATATAGTTTGAATTTCATCATTTGAGAAATGTCTGTTCATATCCTTTGACCATTTATCAATTGGAGAATGGTTTGATTTCTTATAAATTAGCATCAATTCTCTATATATATTGAAAATGAGGTCTTGGTGAGAATTTTAATTGGAAAAATATTTTCCCAATTTGTTACTTCCCTTCTAATATTGTTTGTATTAATTTTGATTGTATAAAAGCTTTTTAATTTGATGTAATCAAGATCTTCTATTTTGTGATCAATAATGATCTCTAGTTCTCCTTTAGTCATAAATTCTTTCCTCCTCCACAGGTCTGAGAGGTAGTCTGTCCTCTGTTCCTCTAGTCTATTTATGATCTCCCTCTTTATGCCTAAATCATTGACCCATTTTGATCTTATCTTGGTATATGGTGTTAAGTGTGGATCCATATCTAATTTCTGCCATACTAATTTCCAGTTTTCCCAACAGTTTTTTTTCAAATAATGAATTCTTATCCCAAATATTGGTATTTTGGGGTTTATCAAACACTAGATTGCTATAGATCCACCCTGTTTTTTCCTGTGTACCTAATCTGTTCTACTGATCGACTAGTCTATTTCTTAGCCAATACCAAGTGATTTTGGTGAATGCTGCTTTATAATATAGCTTTAGATCAGGTACAGTTAGACCACCTGCATCTGACTTTTTTTTTCCATTAATTCCCTTGAAATTCTGGACCTTTTATTCTTCCATATAAATTTTATTGTTATTTTTTCTAAGTCATTAAAATAGTTTCTTATGAGTCTGATTGGTAAAGCACTAAATAAATAGATTACTTTGGGGAGTATTGTCATCTTTATTATATTCGCTCAGCCTATCCAAGAGCACTGAATGTCTTTCCAATTATTTAAATCTGACTTTATTTTTGTGGCAAACGTTTTGTAATTTTGCCCATATAATTGCTGATTTTTCTTTGGTAGATTGATTCCTAAATATTTTATACTCTCAATAGTTGTTTTGAATGGAATTTCTCTTTGTATCTCTTGCTGTTGCATTTGGTTGGTGATATATAAAAATGCTGAGGATTTATATGGATTTATTTTGTATCCAGCAACTTTGCTAAAGTTGTGAATTATTTCTAATAACTTTTTATTAGAATCACTGAGGTTCTCTAAGTATACCATCATATCATCTGCAAAGAGTGATAGTTTGATTTCCTCATTACCTACTCTTATTCCTTTAATCTCTTTCTCGAATCTTATTGTCAAGGCTAGCATTTCTAATACAATATTGAATAGTAATGGTGATGGTGGGCAACCTTGTTTCACTCCTGATCTTACTGGGAAAGGTTCCAGTTTATCTCCATTACATATGATGCTTACTGACAGTCTTAAATTTATGCTCCTGACTATTTTAAGGAATAGTCCATTTATTCCTATACTCTCAAGTGTTTTTAGTAGGAATGGATGTTATATTATATCAAATGCTTTTTCTGCATCTATTGAGATGATCATATGGTTTTTGTTTATTTGATTATTAATATGGTCAATTATACTAATACTTTTCCTAATATTAAACCAGCCCTGCATTCCTGGTATAAATCCTACTTGATCATAGTGTATTATCCTGGGGATGATTTTCTGAAATCTTTTTGCTAATATCTTATTTAAGATTTTAGCATCAATATTCCATAAGGAGATTGGTCTATAGTTTTCTTTCTCAGTTTTCAACTTACCTGGTTTAGGGATCAGTACCATGTCTATGTCATAAAAGGAGTTTGTAAGGACTCCTTCATCCCCTATTTTTTCACATAGTTTATATAACATTGGGGCTAATTGTTCTTCAAATGTTTGGTAGAATTCACATATAAATCCTTCTGGTGCTGAGGATTTTATTCCTGGGCAGATAATTAATAGCTTGTTCTATTTCTTTTTCTGAAATAGGACTATTTAAGCAGTTTACCTCCTCCTCTGTTAATCTAGGAAGCCTTTATTTTTGGAGGTAGTCATCCTTTTCACACAAGTTATCAAATGTATTGGCATAAAGTTGGACAAAGTAACTCCTTATTATTTCTCTAATTTCCTCTTCATTGGTGAAAAGATCCCCCTATTCATTTTTAAGATTAACAAGTTAATTTTCCTCTCTCTTTTTTCTGATCAAATTTGCAAAAGTTTTATCTATTTATTTTATTGGCTTTTTCATAAAACCTACTCTTAGCTTTATTTATTAATTCAATAGTTTTTTTTTTTATTTTTATTTTCAATATTATTGATTTCTCCTTTTAATTTTAGAATTTCAAGTTTAGTATTTGTTTGGGAGTTTTTAATTTGGTCTTTTTCTAGTTTTTTTTAAGTTGCAGGTCCAATTAATTGATCTTCTCTTTCTCTATTTTATTCAAGTAAGCCTCTAAAGATATAAAATTTCCCCTTAATACCACTTTAGCTGTATCCTACAAATTTTGGTATGATGTCTCATCGTTGTCTTTATCTTGGGTGAAATCACTAATTGTTTCTATAATTTGCTGTTTCACCCAGTCATTCTTTAAGATGAGATTAGTTAGTTTCCAATTACTTTTTGGTCTATTTACCTCTAACTTCTTGTTGAATATAGTTTTTACTTCATTGTTATCTGAGAAGAAGGCATTTACTATTTCTGGTTCCTGCATTTAATTTTGATATCTTTATGTCCCAATATATAGTCAATTTTTGTATAAGTTCCATGAACTGCTGAGAAGAAAGTATACTCCTTCCTATCACCATCCAGTTTTCTGAAAGATCTATCATACCTACTTTTTCTAATGTTCTATTTACCTCTTTAATTTCTTTCTTACTAAGGGGGCGGAGCCAAGATGGCGGAGAAGAAACACACGACTCAGTGAACGTCCTCACTCCCTCACAACCAATTAGATAAATTAAGTCTCAGAATTAGCTCAGGACTGATAGATACCACAAGGACTGGAAGCACGACTTACCAGCTGAAGAGAATCTGGAGTTTCAACAGGAAAGGTCAGTTCTCAGGGGAGAAATAAGAGAGACCAGCACAGACGGTGGGGTAGGGGCACACTGCGCCCATTGCGCTGGGAAGGGCTCTGGGATCAGAGAAGCCACTGAGGTAAAGGAATCTGGCACAGGCTGTTAGCTCTTCTCTGCTAATTATTTAGCAGTTCAGAAGAGAAAGCCAAAATATTTTAAAACTCAGATTAGATTTTCCCCGATCCTGGGGGTGACTCAGCAGAGACTCAGCACCAGGGGGTGTGGCCTCAGCTACCACCTGAGAATAGTTAAGAGATTGACAAGTGGGTGGATACGGCCCAAGGCAACACACACTGCCTAGTTTAGCTAGAGGGAGTGGAACTCAGCTCCAGGAAGTCCCAGAGAAGCGGAACCTTTGAACTAGGGACCGTGGTTTCTGGCAGACACTTCCAGTTTGAGCGAAGGGGCTTTTCACATCACCTGCTGCAGACATCCACTCCCCACCCGGACACATAGGCTGGGCTTTGTGCTGTCTTTACTATTCAATGCCCTCGGGCACAGCAGTGCTAATCACCTCTGAGGCACTTCCAGGGATGGGGTGGGGAACTCTCTCCCAGAGCTCTATCTTAGCTCAGGCGCAGGAGCCGCTGCATCCATCCGGTCTGGGAGGAAGCTGGTAAAGAAGTAAATAAATAATTTCCTACCCCAGGGACAGACCCCAAAAGATTTTTTAAGTATGAGCAAAAAAGCTAGAAAAACCATAGATTCCTTCTATACAGAGAAAGACCGGGTATCCAACCCTGAGGAAGTTAACAGCAGAGAGTCAGCAGATAACAACCCAAAGGGGAATGATCCCTGCCCCCCATCACATAACTCTCTCCTAGAAGAAACTCTTAAAAAATTGAGGGAGATTGAAGAAAAATGGGGAAAGGAAAGGGAAGCTATGATAGAAAATAACAACGTCCTGAAATTGGAGTTGGAAAAAATAAAGAATTCACAGGAGATGCAGGGAAACAAAATTTATGAATTAGAAAAAGTTAAAAAAACACAGGAAAGTAGGATTTCTGAATTGGAAAAGATAAAAAAGTCTCAAGAAAATAGAATTTCTGAATTGGAAAAAGAAAATAATTCTCAAAAAAAAAATTAGGGAAATGGAAAAAAATTCAATAGAGCAAAATAATTCATTTAAAAACGAAATTGGGCATTTACAAAAAGAACTAAAAACTGTGAAAGAAGAAAATAACTCCTTAAAAGTCAGGATGGAACAAATAGAAATGAATGATTCACAGAGAACCCAAGAATCAGTCAAACAAAACAAAAAAAATGAGAAGCTGGAGAACAACGTCAAATACTTACTGGGAAAATCTATAGACCTGGAAAATAGATCTAGGAGAGATAATCTGCGGATTATTGGACTTCCAGAAAACTATGACCAAAAAAAGAGCCTAGATTCTATTTTACAGGAAATTATCAAGGAGAACTGTGCAGAGATAATAGAAACAGAAGGGAAAGTAGATGTGGAAAGAATTCATCGAACTCCTTCTGAAATAGACCCTAAAAAAAGAACACCACGGAATATAGTGGCTAAGCTGCAGAATTACCACACAAAGGAGAGAATCCAGTAAGCAGCTAGAAAAAAACAGTTTAAATACCAAGGTGCCACAATAAGGGTCACCCAAGATCTGGCTGCCTCCACATTAAAAGATAGAAGGGCCTGGAACCTGATATTCTGTAAGGCAAAAGATCAAGGACTGCAACCAAGAATGAACTACCCAGCTAAGTTTAGCATCTTTTTCCATGGAAGAAGATGGTCATTCAATGAAACAGAGGAATTCTATATGTTTCTAAGAAAAAAACCAGACTTAAACAAAAAATTTGATCTACATCCACAAGACTGAAGAGAAACAGAAAAAGGTACACAGAATCCTTGAGAACTGTAACTCTGTTGTGGGTATATAAAAAAATACTCAAGGATAATTTTATTTTACTGATATAAAAGAAAAAAAGGGGGGTGTAGTAAAGGGAAGGAGGTAGGTTCAGAAAAAGGGGAAAGAGTGATAAAAAGAGGGAAACTACATCCCAGGAAGAGGCATAGAAAATACACCATATCTGAGGGAACTTAGTGAGGGGGAGAATCATTGTGTGAATCTTACTCTCATCAGGAGAGGCTCAAAGAGTAAATAATTAACATATTTGTTTTTCAGAGAATTTTCTCTCACCTCATTAAAAGGGGGGAGAGGAAAAGGGAAAAGGAAAAGGAGAATAAGTGAAGGGACTTGGAGGGAGGGGGGAGGGATCCTAAAAAAAAAAAAGAGGGAGGGTTGCGCATCACAAGGGGGTCTGTAAATTAAATATCGGGGAGGGGGATCAGGGGGGTCAAGGGAAAAAAGCATAATCTGGGGATAATACGATGGCAGGAAATACAATTCTCAGAGGGAGAAATTGAAACTATATCCACTCACATGAAAGAGTGTTCCAAATCACTACTGATCAGAGAAATGCAAATTAAGACCACTCTGAGATACCACTACACACCTGTCAGATTGGCTAAGATGACAGGAACAAATAATGATAAATGTTGGAGGGGATGTGGGGAAATTGGGACACTAATACATTGCTGGTGGAGTTGTGAAAGAATCCAGCCATTCTGGAGAGCAATCTGGAATTATGCCCAAAAAGTTATCAAACTGTGCATACCCTTTGACCCAGCAGCGCTACTACTGGGATTATATCCAAAAGAAATACTAAAGAGCGGAAAGAGTCATATATGTGCCAAAATGTTTGTGGCAGCTCTTTTTGTTGTAGCTAGAAACTGGAAGATGAATGGATGTCCATCAGTTGGAGAATGGTTGGGTAAATTGTGGCATATGAAGGTTATGGAATATTATTGCTCTGTAAGAAATGACCAGCAGGAGGAATACAGAGAGGCCTGGAGAGACTTAAATCAACTGATGCTGAGTGAAATGAGCAGAACCAGAAGATCACTGTACACTTCAACAACAATACTGTATGAGGATGTATTCTGATGGAAGTGGAAATCTTCAACATAAAGAAGATCCAACTCACTTCCAGTTGATCAATGATGGACAGAGGTAGCTACACCCAGAGAAGAAACACTGGGAAGTGAATGTAAATTGTTTGCACTAATATCTCTCTGCCCAGGTTGCATGTACCTTCGGATTCTAATGTTTATTGTGCAACAAGAAAATGATATTCACACACATGTATTGTACCTAGACTATATTGTAACACATGTAAAATATATGGGATTGCCTGTCATCGGGGGGAGGGAATAGAGGGAGGGGGGGTAATTTGGAAAAATGAATACAAAAAAAAAAAAAAAAAAAAAAAAAATCTTGCGCTCTCCACTAAACCACTTATAAAAGCTGTCCCAGTCTTGCTATGAAAAAAAAAAAAAAAAAAAAGTTTTATTGAAACACTTTGTTTTTATATCACAAAATTATTTCGGATTTCTAGAAGTAGCCATCACCCTCTGCTCTCATTCTTACCCAATAAACCTTTTTTTTTTTCTACCTAAGAAAAACATTGTTTAATGTTTTTTAAAAAACAACAGAAATAGTATCTACAACTGATAGTATCCAATGTACAATATACCCTTATTCCCCTACTTCAGCAAAACTAAGGTTACCTTATGCTGGAAATTTAAGGACTTGCTAAAGGCTCTTACATAGGTTTAGGAAGAATTTTCACATCTTCAAGATAACTCCTCTACAATAGGCAGGTTACATGATTAATTAATAAGTATTAAGTACCAGCTATGTCCCAGAAATTGTGCTAAATGTTTTACAAATATTATCTCATTTGGTCTTCAGAACAACCCTGGGAAGAAGGTGCAAGCATTATCCCCGTTTTAGAGATAAAGAAATTAAGGCATATAAACATTAAGTCACACAATTTGTGAGTGACTGACTTCACAATCGAATTTAGGTCTTCTTGACCCCAAATCCAAGGTTCTATCCACTACCACACATCAATACATGAAAAAGTCATTTGACCAAGGTCAAAAGCTTTGTTGCTTTCTTTTCCATAGTTAGATATTGATATGTCATCATGAATAAATAAAATCATGTAATATTGATAATGGCATAAATATGTGTGTAACTATAATCTTTCTCTGGGTTTTTCTTTTTGGGCATAATTAAATACATATACATAAATGTATGCATGCATATGCAGTATATATTAATACATATATTTCTATATGTAGATATATATGTATACATTCATGTATATATATATATACATATAGGGCTGGTAGGTGGTATAGGAGATAGAGTGACTGATTTGGAATAAGGAAGCCTTATCTTCCTGAGTTCAAATCTGGCCTCAGGCACTTGTGATTCTAGGTTTAACATTTAACCCTGTTTGAATTAGTCCCTCATCTATAAAGTAAATTGGAGAAGGAAATGGCAAACCTCTCCAGCATCTTTGCCAAGAAAATCCTAAATGGGATCACCAAAAGTCAGACACAACCAAAACAAATGAACAACAACAACAACAAAATACATATTATCATAATAGAATATTATTATTCTGTAAGAAATGATGAGCAGGATGATTTCTGAAAAACCTGGAAAGACTTACATGAACTGCTGCTAAGGGAAGTGAGCAGAACCAAGAGAACATTGCACATAGCAACAAGATTATGTGATGACCCAGTGTGATAGACTTGGCTCTTTTCAACAATGAGGTGATTCAAAGAAATTCCAATAGACTTGGGATGGAAAGTACCATCCACATCCAAAGAGAGAACTATGGAGACTGAATGTAGATCAAAGCATAGTGTTTTCATCTTTTGTTGTTGTTGCTGTTCTTTGTTTCCTTATTTTTTTTTCTTGTATTTTTTCCTTTTTGATCTGTGTGTGTGTGTGTGTGTGTGTGTTTGTGTGTGTGTGTATGACATGGAAATATGTTTAGAAGAATTGTGTATGTTTGACCTATGTTAGATTGTTTTCTGTCTTGGGGAGATGGGAAGGAGGAAGGAGAGGGGATGAAAATCTGGAACATAAAGTTTTGCAAAGGTGAATGTTGAATACTCTCTTTGCATGTATTTGAAAAAAATACTATTAAAATACAAGAAAAAAATTTCTTTCTTACTTGTTTTGTGGTTTGATTTCTCTAATTCTAAGAGTGCAAGGTTGAGATCTTCCACTATTATCGTTTTGCTGTCTATTTTTTCTTGCAATTCTCTTAACTTCTCCTTTAGGGAGTTAGATGCTATACCCCTTGGTGCACATATGTTTAGTATTGATATGGCTTCATTGTCTATGCTACCTTTTAGCAGGATATAGTTTCCTTCCTTATCTCTTTTAATTAGATCAACTTCTGCTTTTGCTTGATCTGAGATAAGGATAGCTATCCCTGATTTTTTGGCTTCACCTAAAGCCTAATAGATTCTACTCCAACCTTTTACCTTTACTCTATATGTATCTCCCTGCTATAAATGTGTTTCCTGTAAACAACATATTGTAGGTTTCTGACTTTTGATCCATTCTGCTATCTGCCTCTGTTTAATGGGAGAGCTCATCCCATTCACATTTACAGTTAAAATTACTAATTCTTTATTTTCTGCCATCCTATTATCCCCTGATTATGTTTTTTTTTTCCCTTGTCCCACCTGAACCCCTTCCCAAGTATTAAACTTATGGGCCCCACTTGTGCCATGCAGCCTTCCCACTTAAGTATCTTTTTCTCCTCCTTTTAGATCCCGTCCCCTTTGTTGTACCTTTCCCTTATTACTCTTTTCCTTTTCCTTTTTTCTCTCCCACTTTTTAATGGGGTGAGAGACAATTCTCTGTAAAAAAAAATGTCCATTATTTTCTCTTTGAGCCAACTATCATGATAGTAAGATTCACACAATGTTCCTCCCCCCCTCTAAATACCCTCAGATGTGGTACATTTTCTATGCCTCTTCCCGGGATGTAGTTTCCCTCTATTTATCTCTTCTTTCCCGTTTTCTGATACTGTCCCCTACCCTTTACTACTTCTTTTTTTTTTTTTTTCTGTTATATCAGTAAAACCAAATTATCCATGTGGACTTTCTGTATATCCACAACAGAGATGCAGTTCTCAAGAGTTCTTTTTACTTTTTCTGCTTCTCTTGGTTCTTGTGGATTTAGATCACATTTTTTGTTTAAGTCTGTTTTTTTTTTTTTTCTTAGAAAGAAATGGAATTCCTGTTTCATTAAATGCCCATCTTCTTCCATGGAAGGAAATGCTAAACTTAGCTGGGTAGTTTATTCTTGGTTGCAATCCTAGTTCTTTTGCCTTTTGGAATATCAGTTTTCAGTCCTTCCCATCCTTTAATGTGGAGGCAGCCAGATCTTCAATGACCCTTTTTTTGGCACCTTGATATTTGAATTGTTTTTTCCTAGTTGCTTGCAATATTTTTTTCCTTAGTTTGGTAGTTCTGCAGCTTAGCCACAATGTTCTGTGGAGTTCTTTTTTTAGGGTCTTTTTCAGGTGTTTGATGAATTCTTTCTATGCCTATTTTCCCTTCTGTTTCTATTATCTCTGGACAGTTCTCTTTGATGATTTCCTGTAAAATAGAATCTAGGTTATTTTTTTCATCATAAATTTCGGGAAGTCCAATGATCCTCAGATTATCTCTCCTAGATCTATTTTCCAGTTCTATATATATTTCCCAGTAAATATTTGACGTTATTCTCCAGCTTTTCATTTTGTTGTTGTTGTTGTTTTGTTTGACTGATTCTTGGTTTCTCAATGAATTTTTTTTATTTGTTATTATTTGTTCAGTCCTGATTTTTTAATGAGTTATTTTCTTCATTCACATTATTTTAGTTATTTTTGTATATGTCCAATTGAGTTTTTAAATGATTTTTTTTTTCATTTCACTAATGGTTTTGTTGTTGTTGTTGTTGTTGTTTTTAGTGAGTTATTTTCTTTTTCCAAATAAGAAATTCTACTTTCTTGGGAATTTTTTATCTTTTCCAATTCAGAAATCCTAATTTCATGTGATTTTTTAACCTTTTCTAATCCACAAATTTTGTTTCCCTGCACCTCCTGTGAATTCTTTATTTTTTTCCAACTCAAATTTCAGGATGTTGTCATTCTCTATCATAGCTTCTCTTTCCTTTCCCCATTTTTCATCAAACTCTCTTAACTTTTTAATAGTCTCTTCTAGGAGAGAGTTATCTGATGGGGGACAAGGATCATTCCCATTTAGGGTGTTATCTGGAGACTCTCTGCTGTTAGCCTCCTCAGGGTTGGATACCCATTCTTTCTCTGTATAGAAGGTGTCACTTGTCTTTAGTATCTTACTCATTGTTAAAACTCTGTGGCAGGGTCTGCCCTTGGGTAGGAAATTTACCAGCTTCCTCCCAGACAGGGGATATGATGCAGCAATCCTGTGACTGGGCTTAGAGAGAGCTCTGGGAGAGAGTTCCACTCCCCCTGGAAATGAGTCAGAGGTTGTCAGAATGGCTGTGTCAAGGAGTGCCCAGTGAAGGACGCCTGCTGTGTGGCCTAGTGACTGCCCTGAGGCTAGGGGCTGAACAGTAAAAGCATCACAAACCCCAGCCAAAGCCTCTCCTGGGGCTGTGGATATTAGCAGCTGACCCCTATGCTCAATCTGGAAGTCTCTGCCTGGAAAGCATAATTCCTCTGCTGTGGGAGTTCTGCTGCTGGAGTTTTGCTACTGCAAGAATTCGGCTCAGCCTGCCATATGTGGATTAGAGGCTGCCCAGAGCTATGTCCCCCGCTGTTCAGGTTCTTAATTGCCCCAAGAAAAAGCCCCAGACAGCAGAAGGTGGCTGCACAGCCATGCTGAGAATGGTTTTAGGTCATTTTGGTTTGGGGTGGTTATATTTTATGTTTTTTTTTTTTTAGTGGCTTTGATTTGTCTTTTGATCTGCTGTTTTACAAGCAGAGTAGAGCTATCAGCCTATGCCAGATTCCTCTATCTTTGTGGCTTCTGTGATCCCAGAGTTCTCCCTAGTCCATTTGGCACAATGTGCTAGTTCCTAGTCCAATCCTGTCTGTGCCGGTCTTTTGTTTCCTCCCCTCCCTCTTCTGTCAAAATTCCAGATTCTCTTTAGCTGGTAAGTTGTGCTTCTAATCCTTGTGGTTTTTATCAGTCCAAGGTTATTTTTAAGGGTGATTTAACTAGTTGGTATTGAGGGTAGAAGAGAGCTTAGAAATGCGTGTGTATCTTCTCCTCCATCTTGGCTCCTCCTCCTCCCGGTAAGAAATATTTCTATATTGAATTGACTGTGCATGTTATTCTATCTTTAAATCAATTCTAATGAAAGATTCATTCATTCCCCTTTACCTTGTCAAATTCATATATACTGTAAAATCTTTTTTTTTTCATTTTTCTTTTTTTAAGTATACAACGTATAAAAAGTAATTTTATTTACTTCTTTTTAAAATTTATTTATTTTTAATATGCATTGCTTCGTGAATCATATTGGGAGAGAAAAATCAGAACAGAAGGGAAAATCAAGGAAGAGAAAAACAAAACAAAACAGAAGAAAGTAATGAAAATACCATGCATTGATTTACATTCAAACTCCATAGTCCACCTCCCCACCACCCAAATGTATATAGCATTTTCTATCCAAAGTCTATTGGGATTCACTTGGATCACTGAAACATTAAGAAGAACCAAATTTTTCATTGTTGATCATCTCACATTCTTGCTGTTACTGTTTATAATGTATTCCTGATTCTGCTTCGTTTGCTCAGCATGAGTTTGTGTAAATCTTTCCAGGCCTTTATAAAATCAGATTGTTCATCATTTTTAATGGAACAATAATATGCCATTACCTTCATATACCACCACTAATTCAGCCATTTCCCAATTGATAGGAATCTCCTCATTTACCAGTTCTTTGCTATCACAAAAGTGGTGTAGGTGTAATTATATAATTTTATTTTTATTATATAATTGTATTTATTTATTATAGTATTTATTGTATAATGTATTGTATTGACATAAAAAACAACTAGGTCTGGAAAAAAGATAGTACTAAAGGCAAGATGAAACTATTGTTGATTGTAGAGGAAGCTTGGGACAATTTCTCATTTGCCTGAAAAGCAGACCTCAACCTTTAAAAAAGAGCAATCATTCAAAAAAAAAAAAAAGTTATTATGGAGATAGAAAAAGACACCAAACCTGCAGGACACTAAAAGTAAAACATCTCCAGATGAAAATTCAAATGATGATATGTTTTGCTCTCCAACTTAAAACATCCTTTTGGAAAAAAAATTCAAAAAGTATCTTAAAAGATAGAATAAATTTAGGGAAAGAAAATGAACATTTTGGAAGAGGAAAAACAGAAATTGTCTAAAGAAAATCAGTCCTTAAGAAATATTTTGTGAAATTGAAAAAAGAAAATAGCTCCTGAAAAATAGATTTGGCACAATGGAAAAAGAAAACAATTCCTTCAAAAACAGAATTGGTGAAGTGGAAACAGAGAATAACTCCCTAAAATTTAGAATTGTCAAAATGGGAAAAAAATCCAATGAACAAACAACTCATTTTAAAGTTCAATTGGTCAATTGCATTTGACCAATGCAAAATGAGTTTAAAAAGTTAACTGAAGAATATAATTCACTAAAATTTAGAATGAAGAGACCTGCAAGAAGAATTAGAAAGCAAAATTATACTAGGGACTCAACCTTGCTTTCTCACAACTAGATAAATCAAGCCAAAGAATAAATAAGAAACAAGTTAAGGAGGTAAATAGAATTTTAGAAAAAATAGGTATGATAGATCTTTGGAGAAAATTTAATGGACACAGGAAGGAATATATTATTTTCTTATTGGTATATGTAAAATATAAATTGCTTAGATTAACAGAAGAGAATATAAAATCCCATTTTATTTATTATTTATTTATTTATTTATTTATTTATTTATTTTTGGTCTGCCCAGAACTTCATCTTAATAGTTTCTTTTCTTTTTTTTTAATTTAATTTTTATTTTATTTTATAATTATAACTTTTTTTGACAGTACATATGCATGGGTAATTTTTTTATAACATTATAATTTGCACTTACTTCTGTTCAGATTTTTTCAACACCTCCCCCAACCCCCTCCCTCAGATGGCAGGCAGTCTCATACATGTTATATATATTGCAATATATTCTAGATACAATATATGTGTGTAGAACCGAATTTCTTGTTGCACAGGAAGAATTGGATTCAGAAGGTAAAAATAACAGTTTACACTCATTTCCCAGTGTTCCTTTTCTGGATGTAGCTGATTCTGTCCATCATTAATCAATTGGAATTGGATTAGCTCTTCTCTATGTTGAAGATATCCACTTCCATCAGAATACATCCTCATACAGTATCATTGTTGAAGTGTATAATGATCTCCTAGTTCTGCTCCTTTCACTTAGCATCAGTTGATGTAAGTCTCTCCAAGCCTCTCTGTATTTCTCCTGTTGGTCATTTCTTACAGAACAATAATATTCCTTAACATTCATATATCATAATTTACCCAACCACTCTCTAATTGATGGACATCCATTCATCTTCCAGCTTCTAGCCACTATGAAAAGGGCTGCCACAAACTTTTTGGCACATACAGGTCACATTCCCTTCTTTAGTATTTCCTTGGGATATAAGCCCAGTAATAGTATTGCTGGGTCAAAGGGTATGCACATTTTGATTACTTTTTGGGCATAATTCCAGATTGCTCTCCAGAATGGTTGGATTTTCACAACTCCACCAACAATGCATCAGTATCCCAGTTTTCCCACATCCAAATCCCAATATTCATCCTTATTTGTTCCTGTCATCTTAGCCAATCTGACAGGTGTGTAATGACATCTCAGAGTTGTCTAAATTTGCATTTCTCTGATCAATAGTGATTTGGAACACTTTCATATGAGTGGAAATAGTTTTTATTTCATTATCTGAAAATTGTCTTTTCATATCCTTTGACCATTTATCAATTGGAGAATGGCTTGATTTCTTATAAATTAAAGTCAATTCTCTGTATATTTTGGAGATGAGGCCTTTATCAGAACCTTTAACTGTAAAAATGTTTTCCCAATTTGTTACTTCCCTTCTAATCTTGTTTGTATTAGTTTTGTTTGTGCAGAAACTTTTTAATTTGGTGTAATCAAAATTTTCTATTTTGTGATCAATAATGGCCTCTAGTTCTCCCTTGGACACAAACTGCTTCCTCCTCCACAAGTCTGAGAGGTAAACCATCCCCTGTTCCTCCAATTTATTTATGATCTCGTTCTTTATGCCTAAATCTTGGACCCATTTTGATCTAATCTTAGTATGTGCTGTTAAGTGTGGGTCCATGCCTAGTTTCTGCCATACTAATTTCCAGTTTTCCCAGCAGTTTTTGTCAAATAATGAATTCTTATCCCAAAATTTGGGATCTTTGGATTTGTCAAACACTAGATTGCTATTTTTATTCACTATCTTGCCCTGTGAACCTAACCTATACCACTGATCAACTAGTCTATTTCTTAGCCAATACCAAATGGTTTTGGTGACTGTTGCTTCATAATACAGTTCTAGATCAGGTACAGATAGACCACCTTCACTTATTTTTTTTTTCATTACTTCCCTTGAAATTCTCGATTTTTTGTTGTTCCATATGAATTCTGTTGTTATTTTTTCTAGGTTATTAAAATAGTTTCTTGGAAGTCTGATTGGTATCTCACTAAATAAGTAGATTAGTTTAGGGAGTATTGTCATCTTAATTATATTTGCTCGGTCTATCCAAGAGCACTGAATGTCTTTCCAATTATTTAAATCTGACTTTATTTTTGTGGCAAGTGTTTTGTAATTTTGCTCATATAATTCCTGACTCTCCATGGGAGATATATTGCCAAATATTTTATACTATCGACGGTTATTTTGAATGGAATTTCTCTTTGTATCTCTTGCTGTTGAATTGTGTTGGTAATGTATAAAAATGCTGAAGATTTAGGTGGATTTATTTTGTATCCTGCAATTTTGCTAAAATTCTGAATTATTTCTAATAGCTTTTTAGCAGAGTCTTTGGGGTTCTCTATACCATCATGTCATCTGCGAAAAGTGATAATTTGGTTTCCTCATTTACTACTCTAATTCCTTGAATCTCTTTCTCAGCTCTTATTGCTGAAGCTAGAGTTTCTAGTATTATATTGAAAAGAAATGGTGATAGTGGGAAACCTTGTTTCACTCCCGATCTTACATATGATGTTTACTGAAGGTTTTAAATATATGCTCCTTATTATTTTAAGGAATAGTCCATTTATTCCTATACGCTCAAGCGTTTTAAGTAGGAATGGATGTTGGATTTTATCAAATGCTTTTTCTCATCTATTGAGATGATCATATGGTTTTTATTAATTTGATTATTAATATGGTCAATTATACTAATAGTTTTCCTAATATTAAACCAGCCCTGCATTCCTGGTATAAATCCCACTTGGTCATAGTGTATTATCCTGGGGATGATTTTCTGAAGTCTATTTGCTAATATCTTATTTAAGATTTTAGCATCAATATTCATTAAGGAAATTGGTCTATAGTTTTCTTTCTCAGTTTTCGATCTACCTGGTTTAGGTATCAGTACCATGTCTGTGTCATAGAAGGAATTTGGTAGGACTCCTTCCAAGCCTATTTTTTCAAACAGTTTACATTGCATTGGAGTTAGTTGTTCTTTAAATGTTTGGTAGAATTCACATGTAAATCCATCTGGTCCTGGGGACTTTTTCTTAGGAAGTTGGTTAATAGCTTGATCTATTTCTTTTTCTGAGATGGGACTATTTAGACTACTTACTTCTTCCTCTGTTAATCTGGGCAAGCTATATTTTTGAAGGTATTCTTCCATTTCATTTAAGTTATCGAATTTATCAGCATAAAGTTTAGCAAAGTAGCTCCTAACTAATGTTCTAATTTCCTCTTCATTTATGGTGAGTTCACCCTTTTCATTTTCAAGACTAACAATTTGCTTTTTCTCTTTGCTTTTTTTAATCAGGTTTACTAAGGGTTTGTCTATTTTGTTGGTTTTTGCATAGAACCAACTCTTACTTTTATTAATTAATTCAATAGTTTTTTTTTTTTTTTTTTTTTTTTTTAACTTTCAATTTTATTAATCTCAGCTTTTATTTTTACAATTTCAAGTTTTGTGTTTGTCTGGGGTTTTTTTAATTTGTTCCTTTTCTAGAAATTTGAGTTGTAAGCCCAATTCGTTGGCCCTCTCTTTCTCTATTTTATGCAAGTAGGCCTGTAGAGATATAAAACTTCCCCTTATTACTGCTTTGGCTGTATCCCACACATTTTGGTATGATGTCTCATTATTGTAATTTTCTTGGGTGAAGTTATTAATTATGTCTATGATTTGCTGTTTTACCTAATCATTCTTTAGTATAAGATTATTTAGTTTCCAATTATTGTTTTGTCTATTTTCCCCTGGCTTTTTATTAAATGTAATTTTGATTGAATTATGGTCTGAAAAGGATGCATTTACTATTTCTGCCTTACTGCATTTGATTTTGAGGTTTTTATGCCCTAGTATATGATCAATTTTTGTATAGGTTCCATGAACTGCTGAGAAGAAAGTATAATCCTTTCTGTCTCCATTTAACTTTCACCAAAGAACTATCATATCAAACTTTTCTACTATTCTATTTACCTCTTTGATTTCTTTCTTATTTATTTTGTGGTTTGATTTATCTAATTCTGAGAGTGCAAGGTTGAGATCTCCCACTATTATAGTTTTGCTATCTATTTCCTCTTGCAGCTCTCGTAATTTCTGTTTTAAGAATTTAGATGCTGCACCACTTGGTGCATATATGTTTAACATTGATACTGCTTCATTATCTATGCTGCCCTTTAGCAGGATATAATGCCCTTCCTTATCTCTTTTAATTAGATCAATTTTTGTTTTTGCTTGATCTGAGATGAGGATGGCTACTCCTGCTTTTTTGGTTTTGCCTGAAGCATAATAGATTCTGCTCCACCCTTTTACTTTTAGTTTGAATGTCTCACCCTGTTTCAGGTGTGTTTCCTGTAAACAACATATAGTAGGATTCTGACTTTTAATCCAGTCTGCTAACTGCTTCCTCTTTATGAGGCAGTTTGCCCCATTCACATTTATGGTTAGAAGGACTAATTCTATATTGCTTGCCATCCTATTAACCCCACTTATGCTTTTCCCCTTTCCTTCCCTCTTAACCCCCCTCCCAGTATTATACTTGTGAACACCACTTGCTTTTCACAGCCCTCCCTTTTTAGCATCCCTCCCCCACCTTAAAGTTCCTCCCCTTATTTTACCCTTTTTCCTCAAAATATCTGTATTCCCTTCCCCTTAGTTTACTCCTTCCCTTTCACTTTTCAATGAAGTGGAAGAAGTTTCACCATAAATCGAATATGTCTATTGATACACACTATGATCATCTCCATCCTTTCTTTCTCTCAGATATACTAGGTTACCTTTGCCTCTTCATGAGATGTAGTACCACCACTTTACACTTTTTTATGATATAATTTCCTTTCCACTTCTAGTTCCTAAGACAAATTGTACATATGTTCTTTACATTTTTTTTGCCAGAATTATAGTTCTCAATATTTCTTTTTACCTTTTTAGAAATCTCTTGAGTTCTGTATTTGAAGATCAAACCTTTTATGTAGGTCTGGTTTTTTCATCAAAAATAGATGGAATTCATTTATTTCGTTAAATGTCCATCTTCTTCCCTGGAAAATGATGCTCATTCTTGCTGGGTAAGTTATTCTTGGCTGCATACCAAGTTCCTTAGCCTTTTGGAATATCATGTTCCAGGCCCTTAGTTCTTTTAATGTGCACACTGCTAGATCCTGGGTTAACCTTATTGTGGATCCTCCATATCTGAATTGCTTTTTTCTAGCAGCTTCCAATATCTTTCCCTTTGTCTGATGGTTCTTGAACTTGGCAACTATATTTCTTGGCATTTTGATTTTAGGGTCCTTTTCAATAAGTGATGGATGAATTTTTTCAATGTCTATTTTACCCTCTGTTTCCAGTATGTCTGGGCAGTTCTCTTTGATAATTTCTTCAAAAATAGTGTCCAAGCTCTTTTTTTCCTCACATTTTTCAATGAGTTCGATTATTCTCAAATTATCTCTCCTGGATCTGTTTTCCAGGTCTGTTGTCTTTCTGATAAGGTACTTGACATTATTTTCAATTGTTTCATTTCTCTGGTTTTGCTTTACTACCTCTTGGTTTCTCCTTGAGTCATTCATTTCTACTTGTTCCAGTCTAATTTTCAATGATGTATTTTCTTCACTCACTTTTTTTATATCTCTTTGTAATTGTCCAATTGAGGTTTTATCTTCTATGGAATTTTTTTTCCATTTTATCCATTTTATTTTTTAGAGAGCGGTTTTCTTTTTCCAGCTCACTAATCCTGTTGTCTTTGGAGTTGTTTACCTTTTCCAGCTCACTAATCTTGTTTCTCAATGATTTGATTTCTTTATCCACTCTGTCTTTGAATGCATGGGATGACTTCTCCATGCTCTCTTGCCAAGCTTCCCTTTCTTTTTCCCATTTGTCTTCCAGCTCTCTTGTGAGAGCCTTTTTGATTTCCTCTATGAGATTCTTTTGTATTGAGGAGCAGCTCATATCCCCCTTAGGGGATTCCTCTGGGGACAGTCTGTTTTTAGTCTCCTCAGTGTTTGAAGTCTGCTCTCTCTCCATACAAAAGCTGTCAATGGTTAGAGCCCTTTTGAATTTTTTGTTCATGTTGTCAGAGTAGAAATCGAAGAAAACAAATTTACAAGAGAAACAATAGGTCTGTTTTGGGGGGGATGGGGCTGGATGGTGTTAATGGGCTTCCTCTACAGACTGGAGGTAGGGCAGCAGAGGGCCACTAACAGAACAGCAATGACTGTACTGAGTCTGCGCTCTGAGGCTCTGAGAACGCACCGAGTCAGTCCAGGTGGGGGTTGGGGGTGGCCGGGTTCTGAGAGATGCTGGCTTTCCGGGGTTTATATCCTCTCTGCTGCTCCTTGCTTGCTGCCAAGATGGAGTATCCACACTGGGGAAAAATCTTTTAGCAGAAACCGTCTGAGCTGTGTGAGCTGCCTGTCTCACTCTGACTGCCTCCCCTCAGTCTGTGCCCAGTCTGTTTGACCCTCCCCCGAGCAAACACAGACCTTTACTGGCCACTTTCAAGGATGTCTTCTCTTGTTGATTATTTGTGGATTTCTTTCTGGGTCAAGCATTAAGTCTGAGGCTTGTTATCAAGTAAGTTCTGAGAAAAAACGATGAGCTCAAGCAGCTGTCTGCCTCCATGCCGCCATCTTGGCCGGAAGTCAAATCCCATTTTAGAAAAAGAAATTTAACAAGCTTATTAATCAACTCCCTCAGAAAAAAATCTCCATGGCCAGATGGATTTACACATGAATTATACCAAACATTTAAAGAACAATTAATTTCAATACTATGCAATCTATTTGAAAAAGTAGGTAAAAAAAAGAGTCCTACCAAATTCCTTTTATGACACAGATATGCTGCAGATACCTAAACCATGTAAGGTGAAAACAGAGAAAGAAAATTATAGACCAATTTTCCTAATAAATATTGATGCAAAAATCTTTAATAAAATATTAACAAAGAGATTACAAAAAGTCAGGCCCAGGATAATACATTTTTACCAAGCAGGATTTATACCAGGAATGCAGAGCTGATTCAATATTGGGAAAACTAATAGCATAATTGAATATATAACCTCTCTGTGTGTGTTTCTGTGTGTGTGTGTGTGTATGTGTATATATATATATATAATGTTTTTCAATAACTAAACTAACAAAAAGCTAATGAGCATCTCAATAGATGCAGTAAAAGCATTTGATAAAATTCAAAATTGATTCCTATTAAAACCACTAGAGATAAGAATAAATGTAATTTTCCCTAAAATGATCAGTAGCATTTATTTAAAACCAACCAAAAGCATCATATGCAATGGGAATAAACTAGAAGCACTCCTAAAAAGATCAGAGGTGAAAAAAAGTTTGCCCACTATCAGCATTGAACAATATTGTTCAATATTGTGCTAAAAAGGTTTGCTTTAGCAATAAGAAAAGAAAAAATAAATTTAAAAAATGGAATAAATAATGAGGAAGCAAAAGTATTATTCTGTGCAGATGATATGATGGTATACTTAGAGGATCCTAGAGAATTGACTAAAAACTATTAGAAACAATTAATAACCTCAGCAACACAGCAGGATTAAAAAAATCCATATGAATTATTAGAATATCTATATGTTACCAACAAAGTAAAGAAGCAAAAGATAAAAATGAAAAATTTAATTCAAACTAAATGGAGATAATATAAAATATTTGGGAGTCCTCCTGACAAGACAAAGTCAAACCATATGAACACAATTGCAAAACATTTTCCACACAAAATAATGCTTATTTAAACAATTGAAAATCTATCAAATGCTGAGCTATTATAATAAAAAGTGACTATTCTACTTAAATAAGCTGCTTATTCAGGGCCACACCAATCAAACTGCCAAGAAATTACTTTATAAAGCTATAAAATAATAACAAAGTTCATCTGGGAGAATAATAAGTTAAAAATTTCAAGGGAATTGATGAAAAAAATTCACATGAAGATGGCCTAGCTATAGCAGATCTAAAAAAATGTATATAAAGTATCAGTCATCAAAACCATTTGGTACTAGCTAAGAAATACACTTTTTGATCAGTGGAATAGGTTAAGTTCACAAACTACAATAGTCAAGGAGTATAACAATCCAGTGTTTGATAAATCCAAAGACCACAGTTTATATATGATAAGAACTCATTATTTTAAATAAATTCCTGGGATAATTGGAAATTTTTATGTCAGAAACTAGGCATTGACCAATTTTGACACTCTATGTCAAAATAAGATAAAAACGGATCCATGATTTAGACATAAAGACTGATTCAATGCTATTCTGTACTATACACAATGAGGTGATTCAGGCCAATTCCAATATAGACTTGTGATAGAGAGAGATATCTGACCATGTGGACTGAAAGTGAATGACAACATAGTATTTTTACCTTTTTGTTATTTGTTTGCTTGTTTTACTTTTCCTTCTCATTTTCTCCCTTTTTGATCTGATTTTTCTTGTGTAACATGATAAATGTGGAAATATATTTAGCATAATTGCATATATTTAACATACATTGGATTACTTTTTGTTTAGGCGAGGGAGTGATCTTTTGTTCTTTCAACTAAATTTTGATTTTTTTTAGTTCTATAAGATAATTTTTGATAGTTTGATTGATATGGCACTGAATAAATAGATTAATTTAGGCAGAATAATTATTTTTATTATATTACCTTGGTTTATCCATGAGCATTTGTTATTCTTCCAATTGATTACATCTGACTCTTTGTGTAGAAAGTGCTTTGTAATTATTTCATATAAGTCTTGGGTTTGTCTTGGCAGGTAGACAGCCAAATATTTTATTTTGTGTACAATTATTTTAAATGGAATTTCTCTTTGTGTCTCTTGGTACTGGACTTTGTCAGTAATATATAGAAATGCTGATGATTTGTGTTTGTCTATTTGATATCCTACAACTTTGCTAAAATCAATAATTGTTTTTAGTAGCTTTTTAAATGAGTTTCTAGGATTCTCTGAGTATATGATCGTATCATCTGCAAAGAGTGATAGTTGTATCTCCTTTTGCCAGTTCTGATTCCTTTAATTTCTTTTCCTTTCTTATTGCTAAATCCAATATTTGTAGTATGATACTAATTGATAGTGATGATATTGTGCATCCTCTACCTGGCCCAATACCAGATACAGATCTCAAGAGTTACAGATCTCATTTCATCATCTAAAGAGTTATACAGTTTAAACTTTGAATAACATTTATTTTCTCCCATTTAGCTTTATATTCTTCTTTTGAGTACTATGATTGGAAATTAAATTTTTTTTTAGTTCTGTTTTTTTTTTCAATAAAATGATCAAGTATTTTACTTCATTGAAAATATATCACTTCCACTGAAAAAAAAATGACACAGTTTCACTGAGTAGTTAATTCTTGATTGTAACCCCATGTTCTTTATCTTCAAAAATATGGTACTCTTAGTCCTTTGATCCTTCATTATAGAATCTGTCAGATCCTAAGTAACCCTGACAATTGATACTTGATATTTGAATTGTTTTTGTCTGAAAGCTTGCAGTATATTTTTCCTTGAGATTGTAGTTCTGGAGTTTTGCCTCAATGTTTCTCGGGCTTTTAATTGTGGTATCTCTTTCTGAAAATGTTTCATGGATTCTTTCAATGACTATTTACCCTTTTGTTTCTAAAATACTGGGGTATCTAAAATCTCTTGAAGAAGGCTACATAACCTCTATTTTGGTCATGGCCTTTAGGTAGACCAATACTTTTTAAGTTGTCTTCTGCATCTGTTTTCTAGAACAGCTGACCTGTGGATCAGCTTCCAGTGGAGTATTTTACATTTTCTTGCATTTAGTCATTCTTTTTACTTTGAGTGATTCTTGATGTCTCAGAGTCATTAGCTTTCATTTGCCCCTTTCTAATGTTTTTTTTTTTTTTCATTTAATACATTTTTATAGCTTTTTATTTACAAGATATATGCATGGTTAATTTTTCAACTTTGACAACTGCAAAATCTTTTGTTACAATTTTTCCCCTCCTTCCTCCCACCCCCTCCTCCAGATGGCAGGTGAACATGTTAAATATGTTAAAGTATATTTTAATACAATATATGTATATTCATAAAGTTGTTTTGCTGCACAAAAAGAATCAGACTTTGAAATAGTGTACAAGTAACCTGTTAAGGGAATCAAAAATGTAGGTGGACAAAAATAGAGGGATTTGGAATTCTATGTAGGGTTTCACACTCATTTCCCAGATTTTTTTCACTGGGTGTAGTTGGTTCTATTCATTACTACATTTTTACATATTACTGATTTGGTTCATCTCATTGTTGAAGAGAGCCATGGCCATCAGAATTGATCATCATAGGGCACTTCCGGCCAAGATGGCAATGTGGAGGCAGACAGCTGCTTTAGCTCTGCATTTTCTCTCACAATTTACTTCATGACAAGCCTCAGAAATAATTCTTGACCGGAAAAAAAGACCACAAATAATCACCAACAGAAGACATCCTTGAAATTCAGCAGAAAAGGTCTGGGTTTGCTTGGGGGAGGGGACAAACAGACTGGGAACAGACTGAGGGCAAGCAGCCAGAGCAAGGCAGGCAGCTCACACTGTGAAGACCAAAGGGGAGAGAGGTGCAATTCTTCTTCAAAAGGACCTTTAATCCAGTGTGGATATTCCATCTTGGCAGCAAGCCAGGATCAGCAGAGAAGTTATAAACACCATAGATAATGAATAAAACCCCAGAAAACTAGAGTCTTTGGGGACTGGCCACCCCCATCCTGAGGGACTCAGCCTGTTCTTAGATCCTCAGAGTGCAGACACAGCACAGCTATCTCTGTCCTGTTAGTGCCTCTCTGCTGTCTCCCCCAGTTTGTAGAGGAGGCTCGGTGATACCATCCAGCCCCATCCTCCTACACCAGAAACAGACCAATTGTTTCTCTTGTCAATTTGTTTTCTTCGATTCTTGCTATGACAAAATGAAGAAAAAAATTAAAAGGGCTCTAACCATGACAGCTTCTGTATGGAGAGAGAGCAGACTTCAAACCCTGAGGAAACTAAAAGCAGACTGTCTCCAGAGGAATCCCCTAAGGGGGATATGATCTGCTCCTCAATACACATAACTCTCATAGAGGGAATCAAAAAGACTCTTAAGAGATAGAAGAGAAATGGTAAAAGGAAAGGAGAGGGAAGCATGGCAAGAGAGTCTGGAGAAGTCATTCCCACGCATTAAAGACAGAGTGGATAAAGAAATCAAATCATTGAAAAACAAAATTAGTGAACTGGAAAAGGTAAACAACTTTAAGGAAAACAGGATTAGTAAGTTGGAAAAAGAAAATAGCTCTCTCAAAAATAAAATTGATGAAATGGAAAAAAATCCCATAGAAGATAAAAACTCAGTTGGAAGTGGATAGACACCAGCCTTGAATTCAGGAGGACCCAGGTTCAAATCTGGTCTCAGACACTTAACACTTCCTAGCTGTGTGACCCTGGAAAAGTCACTTAACCCCAGCCTCAGAAAAAAAAGAAAGAAACAGAAAATTTAATTGGACAATTACAAAAAGATATAAAAAAATTGAATGAAGAAAATACGTCATTGAAAATTAGACTCAAACAAGTAGAAATGAATGACTCAAGGAGAAACCAAGTCAAGCAAAACCAGAAAAATGAAAACAATTGAAAAGAATGTCAAATACCTTATTGGAAAGACAACAGACCTGGAAAACAGATCCAGGAGAGACAATTTGAGAATAATCAAACTCATTGAAAAATGTGAGGAAAAAAAGATCCTGGTCACTATTTTCCAAGGAATTATCAAAGAGAACTGCCCAGACATACTGGAAACAGAGGGTAAAATAGACATTGAAAAAATTCATCAATCACCTACTGAAAGGGACCCTAAAATCAAAACGCCAAAAAATATAGTGGCCAAGTTCAAGAACCATCAGATGAAGGAAAAAATATTGGAAGCTGCTAGAAAAAAGTAAATCAGATATGGAGGAGCCACTATAAGGATAATCCAGGATCTAGCAGCGTCCATATTAAAGGAACGAAGGGCCTGTAATATGATATTCCAGAAGGCTAAGGAATTTGGTATGTAGCCAAGCATAACTTACCCAGCAAAAATGAATTAATTAATAAAACTTAGATTTGGTTCTATGAAAAAACCAACAAAATAGACAAACCCATAGTAAATCTGATTAAAAAAAGGAAAGAGGAAAAACAAATTGTTAGTTTTAAAAATGAAAAGGGAGAACTCACCACTAATGAAGAGGAAATTAGAACAATAGTTAGGAGCTATTTTGCTCAACTTTATGCCCATAAATTCTATAACATAAATGAAATGGAAGAATATCTTCAAAATATAGCTTGCCCAGATTAACAAAGGAAGAAGTAAATAGTATAAATAGTCCCATTTCAGAAAAAGAAATATAACAAGCAATTAACCAACTGCCTAAGAAAAATGCCCAGGACCAGATGGATTTATATATGAATTCCACAAAACATTTAAGGAAAAACTAACTCCAATGCTATATAAACTATATGAAAAAATAGGGATTGAAGGATACTACCAAATTCCTTTTATGACACAGACATGGTACTGATACCTAAACCAGGTAGGCTGAAAACAGAGAAAGAAAATTATAGACCAATCTCCCTAATGAATATTGATGGTAAAATCTTAAATAAAATATTAGGAAAAAAACTTCAGAAAATCATCCCCAGGATAATACACTATGACCAAGTGGGATTTATACCAGGAATGCAGCGCTAGTTCAATATTAGAAAAACTATTAGCATAATCGACTATATCAATAACCAAATTAACAAAAGCCATATTATCATCTCAATGGATACAGAAAAAGCATTTGATAAAATACAACATCCATCCCTACTAAAAACACTTGAGAATATAAGAATAAATGTACTATTCCTTAAAATAATAAGGAGCTTATATTTAAAACCATCAGTAAAACATCATATGTAATGGAGATAAACTGGAACCTTTCCCAGTAAGATCAGGAGTGAAACAATATTGCCTGCTATCACCATTATTATTCAGTATTGTACCAGAAACACTAACCTCGGCAATAAGAGCCAAGAAAGAGCTTCAAGGAATTAGAGTAGGTAATGAGGAAATCCAACTATCACTTTTTGCAGATGATATGATGGTATACTTAGAGAACTCCATAGACTCTGCTAAAAAACTATTAGAAATAATTCAGAATTTTAGCAAAGTTGCAGGATACAAAATAAATCCACATAACTCCTCAGCATTTTTATACATTACCAACACAATCCAACAGCAAGAGGTACAAAGAGAAATCCCATTCAAACTAATGGTCGATAGTATAAAATATTTGGGAATATATCTACAAAAGAAAAGTCAGGAATTATATGAGCAAAAGTACAAAATACTTGCCACAAAAATAAAGTCAGATTTAAATAATTGGAAAGATTTTAAGTGCTCTTGGATAGGCTGAGCGAATATAATTAAGATGACAATACTCTCTAAATTAATTTATTTATTTAGTGCTATACCAATCAGACTCCCAAGAAACTATTTTAATGACCTAGAAAAAATAACAACAAAATGCATGTGGAAGAACAAAAGGTCGAGAATTTCAAGGGAAGTAAGGGGAAAAAAAAAATCAAATTAAGGTGGTCTAGCTGTACCTTATCTAGAACAATTCTATAAAGCAGCAGTCACCAAAACCATTTGCTATTGGCTAAGAAATAGACTAGTTGATCAGTGCAATAAGTTAGGTTCACAGGGCAAGATAGTGAATAAAAATAGCAATCTAGTGTTTGACAAACCCAAAGATCCCAACTTTTGAGATAAGAACTCATCATTTGAAAAAAAAAACTGTTGGGAAAACTGGAAATTAATATGGCAGAAACTAGGCATGGACCCACACTTAACAGCACATAATAAGATAAGATCAAAATAGGTCAATGATTTAGGCATAAAGAACGAGATCATAAATAAATTAGAGGAACATAAGATAGTTTACCTCTCAGACCTGTGGAGAAGGAAGGAATTTGTGACCAAAGGAGAACTAGAGACCATTATTGATCACAAAATAGAAAAGTTTGATTACATCAAATTTAAAAGCTTTTGTATAAACAAAACTAAAGCAAACAAGATTAGACGTGAAGTAACAAATTGGGGAAAACAGTTTTACAGTTAAAGGTTCTGATAAAGGCCTCATCTCCAAAATATACAGAGAAGAGACTCTAATTTATAAGAAATTAAGCCATTCTCCAATTGATAAATGGTTAAAGGATATGAACAGATAATTTTCAGATGATGAAATTGAAACTCATATGAGAGAATGTTCCAAATCTCTATTGATCAGAGAAATGCAAATTAAGACAACTATGAGATACTACTACACACCTGTCAGATTGGCTAAATGACAGGAACAAATATTGATGAATGTTTGAGGGGATGTGGGAAAACTAAGAAACTGATGCATTGTTGGTGGAGTTGTTAAAGAATCCAACCATTCTTCAGAGCCCAAAAAGTTACCAAACTGTGCATACCCTTTGATCCAGCAGTGCTACTACTGAGCTTATATCCCAAGGAGATATTAAAGAAGGGAAAGGGACCTGTATGTGCCAAAATGTTTGTGGCAGCTCTTTTTGTAGTGGCTAGAAACTGGAAAATGAACAGATGCTTATCAATTGGAGAATGGTTGGGTAAATTATGGTATATGAATGTTATGGAATATTATTGTTCTGTAAGAAATGACCATAAGGATGAATACAGAGAGGCTTGGAGAGACTTTCATCAACTGATGCAGAGTGAAATGAGCAGAACTAGGAGATCATTATACACTTCAACAATGATACTGTATGATGATGTATTCTGATGGAAGTGGATGTCTTCAACATAGAGAAGAGCTAATCCAATTCTAATTGATCAATGATGGACAGAATCAGCTACACCCAGAAAAGGAACACTGGGAAATGAGTGTAAAGTGTTTGCATTTTTTGTTTTACTCCCCAGATTATTTTTACCTTCTGAATACAATTCTACCTTTGGAACAACAACAACAAAATTTGTTTCTGCACATATATATTGTACCTAGGATATACTATAACATATTTAACATGTATTGGAATGCCTACCATCTAGAGTATGGTGTGGAGGGAAGTAGGGGAAAAATTCGGAAAAGAAGGGAGTACAAGGGATAACGTTGTAAAAAATTATGTATGCATATGCACTGTCAAAAAATCATAAAATTAATAAAAATAATTTTAAAAAGAGAATTGATCATCATATAGTATTGTTGTTGAAGTATATAATGATGTCTTGGTCCTGCTCATTTCACCGAGCATCAGTTCATCTGAGTCTCCAGGACTTTCTGTATTCATCCTGCTGGTCATTTCTTACACAATAAATATTCCATAACATTCATATACCACAATTTATTCAACCATTCTCTAATTGATGGGTATCCACTCAGTTTCCAGTTTCTGGGCACAACAAAGAGGGCCGCCACAAACATTTTTGCATATACAGGTCCCTTTCCCTTCTTTAAAATCTCTTTGGGATATAAGCCCAGTAGTAGCACTGCTGGATTAATGGGTATGCACAGTTTGGTTACTTTTTGAATATAGTTCCAAATCGCTCTCCAGAATGGCTGGATGTATTCACAATTCCACCAACAATGTAGCAGTGTCTCAGTTTTCCCACATTCTCTCCAACATTCTGCATTATCTTTCCCTGTCATTCTAGTCAATCTGACAGCTGTAGTCTCTGAGTTGTCTTAATTTCTCTGATTTATAATGACTTCGAGAATCTTTTCATATGGCTAGAAATAGTTTCAATTTATTCATCTGGAAATTGTCTCTTTATATTCTTTGAACATTTATCAAATAAAGAATGGCTTGATTGCTTATAAATTAGAGTTAATTCTCTACATATTTTGAAAATTAGGCCTTAAATGTTTTCCCAATTTATTGCTTCCCTTCTAATGTTGTCTGCATTAGTTTTGTTTGTACCAAAACTTTTCAATTTGATATAATTAAAATTTTCTATTTTGTGATCAGTAATGATCTCTTGTTCTTCTTTGGTCATAAACTCCTTCCCCTTCCACAGGTCTGCTTGGCAAATTATCCTATGTTCTTCTAATTTATTTATAATCTCATTCTTTATTCCTCAATCATAAACCCATTTTGACCTTATCTTTGTGTATGGTGTTAAGTGTAAGCCAATGCCTAGTTTCTGCCACACTAATTTCCAATTTTCCAAGCAGTTTTTGTCAAACAGTAAATTCTTATCCCAAAATCTGGGGTCTTTGTGTTTGTCAAGAACTAGATTATTAAAGTTATTGACTATTTTGTCCTCTGAACCTAACCTATTCCACTGATCAACTAGATTATTTCTTAGCCAGTACCAAATAGTTTTGGTAACCACTGCTTTATAACATATATATATATACATATATATATATATATATATATATATATATATACATATATATATATATATATATATATATATATATATATATATATATATATATATATATATGTATCTGGTACAACTAAACCACCTTTATTTGATTTTTTCATCAGTTCTCTTGAAATTCTTGACCTTTTGTTTTTCTATATGAATTTTATTGTTATTTTTTCTAGGTCAATAAAATAATTTTTGGGGAGTCTGATTGGTATATCACTAAATAAATAGATCAGTTTAGGTAGTATTGTCATCTTTATTATATTTGCTTGCCCTATCCAAGAGCACTTAATATTTTTCCAATTGTTTAGATCTGACTTTATTTGTGTGGAAAGTGTTTTATAGTTTTGCTCATGTAGTTCCTAATTTTCCCTTGGCAGATAGATTCCGAAATATATTATACTATAAGTAGTTACTTTAAATGGAATTTCTCTTTATAACTCTAACTGTTGGATTTTGTTAGTGATATATAAGAATGCTGATGACTCATGTGGATTTATTTTGTATCCTGCAACTTTGCTAAAGGTGTGGATTATTTCTAATAGCTTTTTAGTAGAATCTCTGGGTTTCTCTAAGTATACTGTCATGTCATCAGCAAAGAGTGATTATTTGGTTTTCTCATTATGTATTCTAATTCCTTTAATCTCTTTCTCAACTCTTATTGTCAAAGCTAGCATTTCTAATACAACATTGAATAGTAATGGCCCATTCTTATTTTTAATGTGTGATTTTCTTCAGTTAGATTTCGTATCTCTTTTATTTTATTAGTTTTACTTTTGCAGGTGTTGCTTTCTTCAGTGGATTTTTTTTTTTTTTTGCATTTGGCCAATTGCATTTTTTAAGAATTTCCCTTCCTTTTCCAAGTTATTGATTCTTTACTACATACCTCTAATTTCATTTCTATTTTTTTCTACCTCTCATATTTGCCTTTTAAAGTCTTTTATGAATACTCTAAGAGGCCTCTTTGGACTTCAGCTCTATTCATATCACTATGAGATTTCCTCTGTGTATATTTTGTCCTTACATGAATTGGTGTTTTGGTCTTCCCTATCACCATATTAACTTTCCGTGGTAAAAGTTCTTTTTCTTTTCTTTTCTTATGTTTGCAGGGGTCATCTTTATCTGCTCTTTGCAAGAAACAACCTGATTTCCCAAAATTTTCCCTCTGAGCTAGGACTGGAAGCTGCTCTACTGGTCTACTCCTCTATTGAATAGGACTGATGGTGCCAATTGCTCATCTGCTGTGATTAAGACCCTCTCATTGGCTTTCCTAGACCATCTGAGCACAGTTGAATGCTCTTTTTACCCTAGTGAGACAAACTTTTCTTGAAGTTTTTCCAATCTATCTTGAATCCAAGAGTGGTTTCATTCTATCAGATTCTGTTCAAAGGCTTATTTTCATGAGGTTTCCTAGGGAAACTAGTGGGGCTCAAACAGTTTTCTGACTTCACTCTGCCATCTTGGCAAGTACTTGGAAGTGTTTGTTTCTTTTCTTGAAAGATAATTTTCCTCATTCTACTTCTCCCTTTCCCTTTTTCCCAGTATATTTCTCTTTTATGCCTTAAATTTATTTTTTTGGATAAGCCCTTCATATTCAACTCTCACCTTTACCCTTTGACTATAAATTCTCCCTCTAACTATCCTAATAATGAGAAACTCCTTTAAGTTACAAGTATCATTTTGCAATGTAGGAATATAAATAATTCAACCATATTAAATCCCTTATGAGTTCCCTTTTATTCACTTTTTTATGTTTGTCTTATGTCCTGAGTTTGGAAACTAATTTTTTCATTCACCTCTAGTCTTTTTGTTAAGAATGCTTGAAAATTCTCTATTTCACTGAATATCATTTTTTTTCCTGAAGGATTATACTTAATTTTGCTGGGTAGGTTATTCTTGATTAAGATCCTTGCTCATTTACCCCTTGTAGAAGCTACTACATATTGTATTATACTGACTATGGCTCTAAAATACTTGAATAGTTTTTTTTCTGGTTGCTTGCAATATTCTGTCCTTAGTCTAGGAGCTCTGGAATTTGGCTATAATATTCCAGAGAGTTTTCATTTGGGGATTTCTTTCAGGAGGTGATTGGGGGAATTTTCTATTTCTCTTTTACCCTCTGATTCTAGAGTATCAGAACAGTTCTCATAGGTTATTTCTTAAATGATATCACCTTTTTTCTCTGTTTTGATCATGACTGTCAGATAGTCCAATAATTTTAAAATTATCCCTCCTTCATATATTTTCCAGGTCTTTTTTTTTCCTTTTTGAAAATTTTATTTTTTCTTTGCTTTTCTTTGCTGATGACAGAAAGTCATCAATTTCTATTTACTCAATTCTGATTTTTAAGGTATTATTTTCTGTACACAATAAGAATACTTTTGTAAGATTTTTGTTTCTGGGGGGCAGAGTCAAGACAGTAGAGAGTAGGCACCTCTTTATCGTAGCTCCTTCTAGTGTCCCTCAGATCAACAACAGGTAAAGCCTTTGAACTAGTTTTGGAGTGACAGAACCCACAAATATTTGGAGTATAACAAATTTCCAGAAGATGTTTTGGAAGAACTTCAAAAAAGCACAGACCTAATGTAGGGAACCAGGTTAGGGAGCCAGAGTGTTGCTGGATCTACACATCAGAAAAGCTGCTATGAGGATCTACAGCTACTCTGTCCTGGTTACAAGCCATTATTTCAACTAATAATCTGTGAGACATCCAAAGCAAACACAAAAGACAAATAGTGAGCCTCTGATTCCCAGAAAAAAAAAAACAAAAAAAAAACATAGGACTGGCCACAATTACACAGCACCAGAAGTCAATAAGCAGCACCTGAACCCAGGCAACCTAAAGCAACTATTGCCCCTTTGCCTTAAGAGCATACCTCCATTAAAAAAAAAAAAAAGTGATCAAAAAAGGAAAAAGAACTCTGACCATAAACAGCTTTTTATGGAGTAAGAAAAGAATAGATCTTATACCCTGAGGATCCTAAAGGCAAATCACCTTCAGATGAAGCCCCAAAGGGTGATATGGGGTCAAATAAAATATAATCAACTGGAAAAATAGCAAGTGTTCATGAGTTGGGTGAGGTAACATAATAAAAATGATAATACTACCTAAATCAATCTACTTATTTAGTGACATACCAATCAAACTCCCAAGAAATTATTTTATAAATCTAGAATAATAAAACAAACATCATCTGGAAGAACAAATGGTCAAGTATTTCAAAGAAATCAATGGAAAAAAATGCAAGTGAAGGTGGCCTACATGGGCCAGACCTAAAACTATATTATAAAGCAGCAGTCATCAAAACCATTTGGCACTGGCTAAGAGAAATAATTTTCAATCAGTGGAATAGATTAGGTTCAAAGAACTAAAGAGTCAATAACTATAGCAAACTAGTGTTTAACAAACCCAAAACCCCTAGCTATTGGGATAAGCACTCACTATTTGACAAAATTTGTAGGAAAATTGAAACTTATTATGGCAGAAAATAGGTATTGATCTAACATCATATGCCAAAATAAGGTTGAAATAAGTTCATGACCTAGATATAAAGAATGATATTATAAGCAAATTAGAAGAACAAAGGAGAGTTTGTCTCTCAGATCTATGGAGGAATAATGAATTTGGGGAAAAAGAAGAACTGGAGTACATTGTTGAACACAAAACAGATAATTTTGATTATATTATATGAAGAAGTTTCTGTACAAACAAAACCAATGCTGATAAAATTAGAGGAAGAAATAAACTGGGAAAAATTTTATATTCAAGTGTTCTGATAATTGCCTTATTTCTAAAATACATAAAGAATTGACTCAAATTTTAAGAATTCAAGCCATTCTCCAATTGATAAATGGTCAAAGAATGTGAACAGACAATTTTCAAATGAAAAAATTGAAACCATTCTTAGTCATATGAAAAAGGTACTCTAAATCACTATTGGTCAGAAAAATGCAAATTAAGATGACTCGGGATATCATTACACACCTCTCAAATTGGTTAAGATGAACAGAAAAAAGATAATGAGGAAAGTTGGAGAGCATGTGCGGAAACTAGGATACTAATACATTGTTGGTGGATCTGTGAACTAATCCAATCATTCTGGAGAGAATTTAGAACTATTCCCAAAAGAATATCAAAACGTGCAGACCCTTTGATTCAGCAGTATTTCTACTATATTTACATCCCAAAGAGATCATAAAGGAGAGAGAGAGAGTCATATATGTGCAAAAATATTTGTGCTTTTTTTTTTTTTTTTTTTTTTTGTGTGTGTGTGTGTGTGTGTTCTGGCAAGAAATTGGAAACTGCCTATCAATTAGAGAGTGGATGAATAAGTTATGATATATGAATGTTATGAAATATTGTTCTATAAGACTATGGAGAGACTTATATGAACTTATAAGAGAACTTACATAAAGATGCTAAGTGGATTGAGCAGAAGCTAAACCTCCTTGTACATGGCAAAAAAAGATTAAATGAAAATTAATTCTGATGGACATGACTCTTTTCAACAATGAGATGATTGTAATCAATTCCAATGATCTTGTGTTGAAGAGAGCCATCTACACCAAGAGAGAGGTGTGTAGGATCTGATTATCAAACACCACATAGCATTTTCACTCTGTTGTTTGCTTGCATTTTGTTTTCTTACTCATTTTTTTTTTTTTGGTTTTTGATCTGATGTTTCTTGTGCAGCACTATACTTGTATAACTATGTATACATATATTGAATTCAACATATTGGATTACTTGTCATCTAGAGGAGAGGGTGGGTGAAAGGAGGGAAACACAAGGTTTTTCAAGGGTCAATGTTGAAAATTTAACCCTGAATATGTTTTGAAAATAAAAGAGGTGTAAAAAATAACATTTAAAAGAAAAAAGAAAAAAAAAAAAGAGTTTTGTTTCTGTTGTTGTTATTGTTGTTGATTTAAGGAAGGTGGATGGGAAATAGAGAGAATGTAATAATAATAGTAATTGATGTAGCCAAAAATTAAAATGGGAAAAAGGGAGAGAAAAAAGAGAATGAAGGAATAGAGGGAGGAATAAAGACAATAATTGAATCATTTTAAGGTTTAGAAGAGAAAAAATAAGAGTACTCCAAATAATTACGGGCAAATAAGACAACTTTGAAACCCATGGCTTGAATTTATTGATATTTTAAAAAGAAAAACCAAGCTGTACATGATTTGCAGTCTCGTTTGCAATATTCTTAGTCTAATGTATTATATATATATGAAGACATTTTATTTTATTTTGTGTTAAATTTCAAATTAAAAATCTAAAATCAAAATCCACATCATCATTTCACTTCCAATACAATTCTAAATATGATAAAATTCAATTTGACAGTTCATACTACCAAAGAAAGATCAATTCACAAGCCTCACTTTTACACACACACACACACACACACACACACACACACACACACACACACACACGGAATGAACACAACTTGCCTACATTGTCATCTTCAAAATAATTATCCAAGAGATTCCTTTCTAATTGGTGGAACTTCAATCCCCAGCATGCCATTTCCCCCACTTCAAAGAGTTATTCTAGTCATTCTAGTGGAATAACTGGCATTCACCAAAATAATGTTAGCAGCATTTAAAGTATTAGGTACTTAGTTTTTAAGAATGCAACAATAAGAATGCAACAGTAACCACTTTTTCTTCTTAATTCTTAATTCCCTGAGGGAATGTAGTTTTGAAGTGTTTTCAAGTTTAGGGATTTTTGTTCATTCATTTGTTTGTTTATAGGTGTATTTTAAAGAAAGTAAAAACCAGACAATTTTAAATCCCAGCTTTTGGGATTTATAAAGTTTCCCCACAGAAACACTAAGAGCTAGATGTTTCATGCTAAATATAGTACAAAATTTATAAAATTTTCATATTTTCAAAATTAAAATGCATTAAAAGCATTAAAAATGCAACTTAAAAACACCTAATAAAGTATCTTGGTAGGTACACTTTAAATATATTTCTGTATGGAATAAAATTGTGTTTTGTCTCCTCCCCAAGGATCATTGCAATAATGGATTGACATGTTCCCAATTTTGTCCTTAAACATTAAAATGCTCCCAAATAGAACAGCTTCTGAAATGTTAACATATATTTTACAAATTAGCAAAAATATATATCAAGCTGTCAATTTAGCTAGAAAAGTTTATACAATAATGCTGTTTGTTTCACTTTCTAATATCACCTTCAGCATTCCTTTAATTAAAATGGAATGTCTTTTTAGAATTTACATAGACCAAAGTTTTTCCTCAACCTGCTTTTCTGTACTATAAGCCATTTAAAAGTGTTTTTACCAAATAGAGAAATTAATATGATACATAAAATAACAAAAAAGACTGTAGAATATCTCAGAATAAAGGTTTGAATTTCCAGGAACTGAGATAGATTAAAAATGGAAAAAAAAATATTTTTGTTGGTTTTTTTTATAATGTCTATGCAATTTCTGGAATACAGTTCTCTTTGTATGTCACGTTTAGGAAATCTAAAATGTAAACTCCACAGGGAAGATAAGTGTGCTAATGGAGGTTTTTAAATCTGATAAGTACATTCAATTCCTGAGGTAGTTAGAGAATCACTTAAAAAATTTAAAATGTTCATTTTAAATTTGTTTTTGTTTCTTCTTGTGGATGTTACTATTGTCTATATTCAGAAAAGAAAGAAAAATATAACATTCCTAATGTTCATTTTAAAGATATCATTGACAAAAGAGTAACTGAGTATTTTATAATAGTAACTAGAAATGTTAGATTGTCTTAATGTGTAAAATTGTTATTCAGTCATCAGTTGTATGTCACTCTGTTATCTATGTCCATGGGCTTTTCTTGGCAAAATTACTGGAGTGGTTTATTATTTCCTTCTCCAGTTAATGAAGATAAACAGAGGTTAAGTGACTTTCCCAGTGTCATACAATTAATATCATATCTGAGTCCAGGTTTGAACTCAGATATTCCTGACTCTAGATTCAGGACTCTATTCACTGAGCCATTTTATGTCCTCTCATGGAAATACCTACATGCTACCAAAATCTTCAGCATTTTCAAGTGACTTCACTTTGGCTTTAAATGCAAAAATTAGGTACTATGAATGAAAATTGGAAACAAATTCCAAATCAAAGAGTACAGTTTTTGAAAGCTTTTGATCCAAGAGTATTTTAGATTAGGCTCAAGATAGAATAAAATACCCTGTTGCTCATGACCTTATTGAACAACTATTTTACTAAATTTAATGTTTTTACAGATTGGTAATATGTTAAACATCAAAGGAGGATAACTTTTCCTTTGATTTAAAAAAAAAAATTGTTTCCTCTCTCAAAGAAAGTTTTATATACTGCTGCTTTTCTACCTAAGTAAAAAAAGGAAGATTTCAGACACATTGTATATTTCTCTTTAGTCATAATGAGATTATTTCCCTTTTCTACCAAATGCCCAACTTTTCCTCTAAATTACTAAATAAATACTTGCAATCTGAGAATGAATCTATGACAGCTAGATAAACTTTTTTTCATAAATGTTGTTTTCATATATTCATAGTTGTTTGTTTGTTTTTACATGACATTCTTTTGTTGGCAATGGTCTAATAGGTCAGAAAACTTTTGGATGCAAATTGATTCCATTATAATCTCTTTGATTAACTATAACATAAGGGAAAACTTCCTCCAAGTAGTGTGCTATTTTTTTCCTCAGGCAGAGATCTATGTCTAATTCTGCTCTCTCTCTCTCTCTCTCTCTCTCTCTCTCTCTCTCTCTCTCTCTCTCTCTCTCTCTTTCTCACACACACACACACACACACACACACACACACACACACACACACACACACAAATAAATGAAGCACTATAATATATTTTGTTTAATTTGAGATTTTGAAGATGATTCAAAACAAACTGAATATAGGAAGAGGGATAAAGGAGATGTATAACTGCTAGATAGTCAGTGTACTCTAAATTTAATTCATTCTATTTCAAAATGAAATGGCAATTTCTAAGAAACAAATGCGAACTTTCAGGTAATAGATTAATTTAATAGCGAAACAAGTATAAGCTCATTTCCCCCAACTACTTTTCCCAATCAGTTCCCCTATTTACTGAACTCTTCTCTCTAAATTCAATGTGCTGAAAAATTGGCAACATGGTACTTACTCTCTACTTATCCAATTAATTTTGTTAGTATCTCCTACAAAATAACATATTCAACAATTTAGTACTTAAATATTTTGAGTCATAAAATACTCTCCATTTTACCCAGAAAAACACCAAATATTTTCCTAAGTATACTTTCAGAAAACAGACCTCTACTTTTATTCACTTTGCAAATCAACTGTTTGGTCTATTCAATCATCACAGATAATTAATGCAAATTAACACCCTACTAAAAAGTTCCTTGATTTTCTTCCTTATTATCTTTTCTTTCCATTTATATAGCAAAGAAAACAAGTTAAAAAGAATATTTATCTCTTAAATAAAACAAATGACCATAAAACAGCTTTCTTAATCTCATTTAGTATCACTATGCTAATTGTAATACATGACAATATTGCTTTCTAGTAGACTTCCATGAAGTCCAAATATTCTTTCGCAAAACAAAAAGTTGAGTGAACTATTTTGATATCTTTGATATTTTATAGAAAAGTTCTTTATTTTTTTATTTTAAAAGAAGGCAATTTATTTATTAAGAAGGTAAGCATATTGCAAGCATATTTTTTTGCATATGATTACTCATAGTTTTGACTTTTAATTCTGAAAACTATTTGTATTATTTAAGTATATTTCAAAAGGGAAATGATTTACAGTTTTAGAAATTTGACTCAGTTCTTTATATATTTGGCTTTTTTATTTACTGTTTTCATTATAATTTTGCTTGCATTCCTTTTGCTTGAGCAAAATCTTTTTATTTTAATATAATAAAAAATAACTTGTATACTTTTAATGATCCTTTCTCTTTTTTATTTGGTCAAAAATGTTATAGATATGATAAGTACAATTTTCCATGATATCCTAATCTACTTTATATCTAAATCATGTACCCATTTTTAATTTTTCTTGATAAATAGTGAGATTAGACTATGTCTGGTTTCTGTCAAATTGTTTTCAATTTCCCCAAAATTTTTTCATCCAATTTTGCCCTGAAAACTTGGATCTTTGTTTTTGTAAAACACAAAGTTAGTTAGATTCTTTAGATAAATGATCATTTTATCCAAATAATTCATCCTTACTGAATTTTATATTTTTATGCCTCTATATCAAAATAAGGTTACATTTTGATTTGGATTTAAACTTTTTTATCAAATAAAATGTTATGTTTCAAAACCCCATCATATACCAGGGACTTACCATTGGCTGTAAAGAAAATATGTATCTCTTGATATGCTATTATCATTGCTGCTACCATTGTTTGATCATAGGAAACATTCTCTCTTTTCATATCAAAAGGAATTTTAAGACAACGTAAACCATTTAGTTTTAAAATTCCATAATGGCTTTCATAATTTGGAGGGATCAGACTAAAGAAAGAAAGAATCAACTTTATAAGGGTGAAGCTTCAATGACTCCCTATCACTTTCAGTATTAAATACAAAATGTTGTGTGGTAATCAAAATCCTTAATTATTCAGTCTTTTCCTACCTTCTCATCTCCTTATATATTTTGCCTTATTATTTTCTTTTATTAAGTGACACTGGTCTCTATAAAGTTTGAATTTTGCATTTAACAGACATAGGCTTAGAAAAAGGGGGTAAAGAAATTTATTACTGTTCAGAATCTTGAAATAAATGAGATACAGAAAAAAAAAAAGAAATGCATAACAGAAAGACAATATGCAACTAACAGGTGCTACTACCATAGTAACACTAAAGACAATTTACATGAACAAACATACAAACATGCAACATACAGCATTACCATTCTGAGGAAGCACCAATACCTGAATTTCCTAGCTAGGGGAATTCAGAATACCCAAATGGGAGAGCCCCAGACAAAGTACCTTTTCCTGGAGAGATTCCAAAACTCCCTTTCCACTAAAAGTTTTTGTAGTCTGAGAACAAAGAAGGTACTATGCTAAGTATTCTCATTTGATGTGTGACTCTTGAGATCAAGCAGCCTTCAATGTGCAGGGTATTCCATTTCAAGAGGCCCACCAAGAAAAATATTGTTAATTCTATTTTTATCACTGCATTTACTCAGGGAATTGACCAGGTTTCAAAAGCAAACACAGGTCAGTAATAAAGGAAACATTAATCGATGCATCAGGAGAGTTGCCTTCCTTTCCTGTGCTTCTTGGCATTCCATTAGATAAGTGTGGTCACATTTTCATAATCTCAGCAAAACATTAAACAAAAGACATGTCCAAGATTCAGTAAGATTCCTTACTCACTAGGATTCCTTATAGTCTTCTGGTTTTTCAAGAAAACAAATGATAAAATAAAGAAACTATCTTTTGGCTCCAAATATTGTATTTGTTTGTGTTCCATGCTTGGAATGCTTTCTTTCCTGATCTCCACCTACTACATTCCCTGCCTTCCTTGAAGTCTCAAATAATTCCTCATCTTCTAAAGAAAACTCCTTTTAATTCTATTATTTGTCTCTGTTAATTATTTTATATTTATCCTGTATACAGTTTGCTTTGTTTATATTTGATTAATGTTGTTGATCCCATTAGAATGTAAGCTCTAGAGGGCAGGAACTTTTTTTGTGTGTCTTTTGATATCACACACAATGCTTGGTTTGTAATAAATGTTTAATGGTTCAGTCTCACATATGGCACTTAAAGCAGATAATATTTTAAGCAATTTCTATTCCCAATATGTTTCAATGCAACAACTCAACAAACATTGATTAAGCATCTATATATGGTTGTTGATTGAATGATTGATTAAGATTTAGTCTTAGACTTAGACTTCTCTACACATTAGGCTTATAAAGATAGATCAATAGTTTTCTACACCAAAAATTTATTGAGTAATGTAATTACTAATTAGTGTACATTAATAATTATGATGACAAAACTGAGAAAAAATTAAAAAAAAAGAAAGAGCTCTAGTTAAGATATTATAAAAATTTGGAGAGTGATTACTTTCATTTGTGGCAGAAAAGATATGGTTTCAAAGAAAATATCACCATGGAATGATATTTCACATGAGTCATAAAGAAAGTAAGAAACTTAAATGAGCAGTTTGCTAATAAAGGTGAAAAAATTCTATTTTAGACATGGGGTCAATATCAGCTGGAAGGAACAGTGAATAAAATATCAGTGTTACAGTCAGGAAGACATGAATTGAAAACTAGTCTCACATACTTACTAGTTCTGTGATTCTAGGACAATGATATAACACATTTGCCTCAATTTCCTAATCTGTAAATTGAGCTTGTGAAAGAAATAGCAAATCATTCTAACTTTGCCAAGAAAACTTCAAATGAGGTGACAAATAGTAATATAAGACTGAAAAATCAAAAGCACAGCAATATTAAAAGTATGATCACAGGACAGCCTAGTACAAAAATAAGGAATGGACCATAGTACAATTTGGCTGATGCATTCAATATTTGAAGGTAAATTACTAACAGTATGAAATAAAGCTAGACAGGTAGGCTGAAATCAGATTTTGGCCAATCTTGAATGCAAGGGTTGTAATGACATTCTTCATATGGAAAAAAATTTTAAGTAATTTGAGTTGGAGGATGACACAGATATACTGTGGAATTAAGAACATTTATTCAGCAGTGTGAGAAATGAATTGACTTGAAGCTTTGTCAGTAGATTAAGCAAAAGAAAATGAATACCTATACAATGATGGTTACAAAGAATATGAAGAGTAGGCACCAGATGTGAAATATCACAATATTGTCATCACCTTCCTCATAAAACTTCAGGGATTGTGTTAACTTTAAAAAAAAAAAAAAAAAAAAAAAAACAACTCAGAATTTTTCTACTTTTAATCTCTCTCCTACAGATTCATATCAGAATGATCAGTTGCAGGAATATTACTCCCTGTTAAACACTCTACATTGTAGGAAAAACTGTACTATTTGAAGATTCTGAGAAATAACTTTCAAATTTAGAACTATAGCATAAGTTGGCCTATCACCTAATTTTCAAATACAACAGCAATTTATATTACAAACAGCAGGAATCCTAGAAATCAATTTCTTAAAATGATAAGAAATATATATGTCCAAAACTAAGAACAAAGCATTATCAGTAGGGGTGAAGCAAGTTCATCTATTATTATGCTAGCTATAGCAATTAGACAAGGAAATAAATTGGTGGAACAGAAAAAAACAATGAGGAAACAAAGTTCTGTAAACAGTATGATGTTAAACTTAGAATATTCTAGAGCAGTGGTCCTCAAACTTTTTAAATAGGGGGCCAGTTCATTGTCCCTCAGACTGTGGGAGGGCTGGACTATAGTAAAAACAAAAACTCATACTCTGTCGCCTCCCCTCAGCCCATTTGACATAACCTGGCAGGCCACATAAACATCTTCAGCTGGCTGCATGTGGCCTGTGGGC